>NW_019733337.1:108727-234690 GCF_002891405.2 Cryptotermes secundus
ATATTCGCAACGCAATTCACCTGCCCTGAAAATGGAGGCGATATGTTCCTCCGAAATGTCGGTTAAAACCAAGAATACACGGCGCCAGATCCCAGAAGACGACTTTCTTCATAGTCATCGCCGTGAAAACCTCAAAACATACAAGTACTTGTAGTTACTATAGGATTCTGACGATGGTGTATAACACACTGATATACTGGGTTTCTGGACGATGGGTAAAGTCCAGAAACCCAATATATCAATACAAGTACTTACTCAGTTTAGCCTATATTAAAATAATATTTACTTTATTCTTTTAATTAAGTGGTGTATTTTAATGCGATTCTAAAGCATATATTAAACAATTTATGTACATAATTTTCTTTTCAAGTCTTGTGAACACTGAAGTCTTGGTTATGATTGCTTATTGATTCACTGTGCTGTATACGTCACATAACCTAACAGTGAACAGGTGCATGTAATTTAATGTCTGTTCCTTATACGTGAAGAGGTCATCCTATCACACGTAATTCCTCTGTTGAACAAACCTGTTATTCACAAGATTTGAGGTTTTCACGCCGGTGACTGTAATGAATGCCACCTTCTGCGATGTGGCGCCACGTAGATCCTGTGTGACCCGACGTTTCGGAGGATCCTATTCGGCTCTGGCCTACTGCCTGCTCCCCCAACTCCACAGACCCTTCCCCTCTCCTCTCTATTGATTTCCCATGTGGTCCACTCTCCCTCCCTTCCTGTTCCTATATAGCTTGGTGTTTTCGACTGGTGGCTCAGTCTGCAGCCACCTGCTCACGCTGGTTCCTCGCTCGCGGATTTTTATATCCTGAAGATTGAGGGACACGTTCCTCCGAAACGTCTGCTCACACAAGATCTAGATGGCACCACATCCCAGTAGACGGCATTCATCTCTTATGCGTATATTGAAAAATGTTGTGACTTATTTATATTAGAAGAATACAGGTACTGTTAGTCTGTCGTCTGGATCGGAGTTTCGTGAATTACTTCTCATTAGTAACCGTACACTTCTTATATTTTACAGGAAAATTTTTCTAGTAAATACCGCGGTCTGTTCTATATGCATCCTCCAATTTTTCTCGATCACAGCTGTAGCACTGAGAATCTGGCGAACACAGAGCGATAACAGTCAAATGCTTATGTGCTCCTCCTTTTCACTGCATCATTTTCTTCGTGTTACACAAAACATCGCGTTGAATTTCTAATCTCTTTGCAAACAAGAAAGTCTTTAATTTAATAAGATCTTTCTTTTTGCCAGCAGGAAGTGTCTGAATGCAAAGGTGGGGAGGTTCTTGTCGTCAAAGGATTCAAATTATTCTCTTCGTAAGGTTTAATTAAAGAAAATAAAATCTTAGTTATCTGTTACTCAAGTAGATTTTCTTGTACAAAGGAGACGCCAGCCCGATCCTCTTATGCATTCATTCCTTCTAAACCCTGTGCTTTCTCTCAGTGTGGACAGAATGGAAGAAAAGCATGGCGCTAGTAACGATGACTGTGTATGTGTGTTGTGTGTTGCGCTTGCGCCCCTGACTTCTGCCAACTAATGTCTGCATTTGGACTACAATCTTTGTAATACTTTCAGCTGAACATTTCAATTCTGTAACATCTACCACTTCGTGACGATAGTACATTAACAAAATTATCAATTACCTAGACATTCACCGCCATGATTTTTTAAACGACGTTTCGGACACAGGAGATTACCTCCGTAAAGTAAAAGTAAAGCTATCCCTGTAACAGGCCGTGGAGGCCCATAGGGTTGTGAGACGTCGAGGCTTCCACATTTTCTAGACATTCGGCTCACAGATGGCGGTGAGGTCAGTCTTACGCTCCGGCCGCCTTTTACCCAGAAGGAAGATTCCTGGTACTCATTTCTGTTAGAGGCTAAATCGACCCCAGGGTCATAGCACAGCCGGAAGGGTTAGGTCAAATGAAAAAATCCAATGACCTCATCCGGACTTGAACCCGCGACTTTCCGGCTTGCAGCATAGTGCCTCAACAAACTACGCTACCGCGTACATCCATACTCATGAAAACAAATCGTGGTCTTCTTGGTCCAGTACGCAGAGCTAATCTCCATCTGCGGAGATAAAGAGTCCAGACTCCGAAACATCGTGTCAAAAATTATGACGGTGGATAATGCCCAAAATATGCTTCACTATAATATTTCGCTTTGGGTTAGATTTCAGGGATTCAGGCCGGTGAAAATTAAGATTGTGATCTTCGGGGGCATGACACCATGCAACTTGTTAGGTATGTGCCAAAGTTTCGGATGAAATTACTACCTCCATCTTCAGGATAGAATTGAGCTGAGAGCGGAAAACAGTACTAATGCAGGGGAAGTTTGACCGGGGCTATGAGTGAACTAATGGGAACAAATGGCCCTTCAAGGAGATATGTTACCATAGGAAAAGATAAAAATAACTAAATGGAACACTTATGAAGAGTGGTACAACTCAGCCTCTAACAGAAATGAGTACCAGGAATTAATTAAATAATTTTCCTGTGGAGTAAAGCGCGGCCTGCGCGTAAGGCTGACAACCTTACTGCCATCTGTGAGCCGATTGTCTAGATAGTGTGGGAGCCTCAACGTCTCACAACCCTACGGGCCTCCACGGCCTGTTACAGGGATAGATTTGCTTTACTTTTACCTTCGGAACGTTGGTACTCCAGGAGCAGTACTGTTATCCACAATGTGACACCGAGTTGTCTGGTAGAATTTTACAAAACTGTCGGAGGAAAATACTGTCACCATCTTCAGGATGGGAGGATAGAGCTGAACAAGCAGGCAGAGTGAAGCTTGCTGTGCTCTGTCTGCTTACACTTTAACCCTCAAGATGGAAGCAGTACGCTCCTCATAAACATCGGTAAACTAATACCAGACTACACAGTATCATATCGCAGAAGGTAGTAGACCTCCTGTTCATAGCTGCAGTCCAAAGAACGTCAGAGTTCATATGTTAGCAGCCGTGACCAGGGGCTTCACTACCGAGAAGCACTTTCATTATTCACCGCCAGGAGAACACTCACAATACATTTCTGAACACAATACAGCACGCTGTTAAATCGGGTTTTAAGTTCCATTCTTGAATGCGCTTTCTTTTGAGGGTGGCTTTCTACAGAACATCAAAAAAAATACATAACCTGCGATGATGCTTAGTGTGCGTCTACAAGAGACGAACCCTTTGTGTGATGTTGCATTGTCTGTGTTTAATGAGTAATGTTACTTGAATGTAATAGCAACGCACTGCCAGGAACCTGTCTAATATAAAGTTTCATATCGGCTTTTCAAATATTTATAAAAATTTTAAAAGGCTCTTTGATCACCGATCAAGTTGAAAGGCTGATGTACTTGATTTTTTCTTTCTTTCTGTGTATAAGTGTCATAAAGCAATAATATTCTGTTACAGAAAGCGAACAAATGGATGAAACGTCTGAAGATCTGCATACATTTTAATTAATGTCGTTATATTCACTGTGGCTTGCAGCATGTTCTAATGATATGTCTGTGATATCGTCATAAGCACTGCAAATGCACCTAGCCTAGTGTAATGACAGGGACTCAGAAGTTCTGGTGGAGTGATCAGCATTTATGCTTCCTGCTTAGAAGGTGCCGGGTTGAAAACCCTGCCTCAATGCCAATTTCCATAAGATTTTTCTTTGATCTCCTCAGACCTTCCAGTAAAATGCCTTGTAGTACCTCAAAATGGGATAAAATCATTTCCTTCCACATCCTTACCACTTCATTATTCACTAACGTTCGATGGTGTATAATCAGACACATTGTCAGCGTCTTTAAATAAAACAAGACAGATAAATACAAGGAGGTCAGAAAATCAGTTAACTGGTTAGTAAAATGTAAACTAGAATAGTTAAAATTAGCTTTTTTACTTATTGAATCTACAAGGATTGTTACAAATGAGATCCCCCCCCCGGTTCAGTGCACAAATCGCAAGACTGTGATACCGTTCTACAAATCTAAGCATGTCCCTAAATACGAGAGTATGTTTAAGGTTAACTTGCGTTTGGGCCACTCTGTAGCTCACGTGACAGCATATCTCCAAGCAAATGCAGGCGGCCCCCACACTCTTATACTGTGCCCATGAAACTTACGGTTCAGCGAAGTTTGCCAAGTGTATACCATTGTTTCGAATGAATGTATCGCCTCAATCTTCGGGGCAGACGACAGGTAATACAGAGGAAGACCTGAACAGAGCTATGAGCGAACAAATTGGAACTGGAAGCCCTGAAATGGTCTGTTTTCTCTACGAGAGGAAGAGGAAGATGAAAAAAAAGAGGTTACAGATGAGGTTACAAAATGAAAAAGGAAGTTACATAAATGAAAGGAAACAGACCTCGAAGATACGGGAACCTATCTACGAAACTACACGGCGTCAGGACAAACTAATTGACGGTAAACCGCCCGTCGTCAAGTAATTCTGACTCCGACGGCCTCGTGTCGCAGTAAACTTGACATTACCTGCTGTGAGAACCTCACGTCACAAGAAACACAGCTGCCCCCAGAAGTATCACTCTGTGGTGCTTCAACACGAGGAGGTCACTGCCCCTAGGACCGAACAGTGACTCTTGTCATTACGGCTCCAAACGAATGCCCTTCTTCGCTGAAATTGTAAGATTTGAAAACAACCAGTCTGACGGTGGCTTTCAGATGCGTTGATCCCACATAGAGCGGGGGAAAGAAACAGTTGTACCAACCGTAGAACAGCTGACTGAGATTAATGGAAAGGAAATATGGAGACCATAGTGTGTCGGAATCAAACAATGGAACACAGGGGGCTTGCAGATATGGGAATTCAAGAGCGAGGGGTGAGGGGAGAGGGGTAGTATCGATCATGTTCACCCAGTCTCCACAAGCATGCTTCAGAGACAGCAGTGTAGAAGTTGTATAAAATGACATGCCCTGAGGAGCCCAAACAAGCAAACAGTGTGACAAGGACATATGACGCTGGGGGGTAGCTGCTTACAGTGCGTCACGTGGGTCCGTAGGAACAGGCCTGCCACTCTCACCTCGTACAGGTCTACATGTGAAGTAATTTGACCTTTCCTGGACATTTGCACTGTTTAGATGAGGGCAGTGTTGAAGATATTTCGGAGGTACATGCAGGGTCCAAGTTAATGTTGTGCGTGTTAATATTGTGCCACATATGCTGGAAACCAGAATTGTGAAGCCAGCGGAGACAGCCGTTGCCAGGTAACGGCTCTAGAAACACGCCTGTTGCTAGGAGATGACTCAGGAGCCGTCACGTGATTGCCGCAATAGACAGAAGGGCTGTTGGAAGCGGTGTTTCCTGTGCGGTCTGTGCCGAGGCTATATAAGGAGGACCAGCTGCCATTACGAGAAAAACGCGTGTGGAGGCGGGGTCGAATACCTCCACCGTGACCCTGCGAGTCGTACGAGGCGACGAAAAGGGAAGTTTCAAATCTGAGACAGTAAAATGTGGTCGTGAGTCCCAAGGGACTCGGACCCGAGAAAGAATGCACTGGCAAGGGCCAGCAGCTTTTACAGAAGACAGATCCGTCCTCTCATCAGGGAGGGCGCCCCACACAAACAAGACTGTAACTATTAAACAGTAATAAATATCTGATCATGAGCCCCAGACGGGGCTCGACACCAAGATTTACTGAGTGACTGACCGTCAGTCGCAATGCGGCTTTGACTTTGCGAGAGTCTTGAGACGGCAATTAGAACAGTAGGAGGTTTCTGTGAGATGGCCGCCAGCCTGCGAGGATGTGAGCCCGGGAGCAGAGGAACGCCCACTATTGGAAGCCGTTACCAAGTAACGCAGTGAAGACCGTGACTGAGAACTCTATATTCTGCGTGTGATTTGTAAAGTGTAGTCATGAGTTATGTTTTGAGTATCCGATATCTGATTACTAACCCAAACCCCGTCTATAGCTACTCTATCACGTGAAAGTAACGCTCAAGACTCGCCTTCGGCGGGTATTGGGTTCGAAATTCGGTCCGTATAGCGGCTACCGTGATTATTTCGTGATATTTCTCAGATTCTCCAGAAAAATTCCGGACCAGTACCTCGATTAGGCCATGACAGCTCCCTTCCAAATCCTTTCAAATTCACCATTCATCAGTTTGCAGCGTCGCAAAGTAACCATGAAGTAATAAGACGCAAGGAAGTTGCTTTCTCTCTTGATACCTGTTACTTCCACATTGTCTGTAACATAATCATTGAGAGGATGTGCCATTCTTGTGCCAGATTTCCTCTACAGAAACTTCATAAAGGTAAAGCTATCCCTGTACCAGGCCGTGAAGGCCCATAGGGTTGTGAGACGTTGGGGCTCCCACATTTTCTAGACAATCGGCCCACAGATGGCGGTAAGGCTTTCAGCTATACGCGCCGGCAGCCCTTTACCCCCAGGAAGATTCCTGGTACTCATTTCTGTTAGAGGCTGAGTCGACCCCAGGGCCATAGTACGGCTGGAATAGTTAGGTCAATTGAAAAAATCCACCTCATAGGGACTCGAACCCACCACATCCCGGCTTGTAACATAGTGCCTCAACCAACTACGCTACCGCGGAAACTTCATACCGGTTAATTATCTCTCTGCCTCCATAATACTTACACACTCTGCGCCCTCTTTATCAGAATCACTCACTCACTTATGGAGCTGAGCCCTTCTTGAGAAGCCGCTAAATCTGAAGCTACTCAAGAAATTCCCAGCATTTATCGAACCCAAAGGTTTATTACCGTGTTCATAAGAACCCTCCATTGGTTCCTATCCTGAGCCAGTTCAATCCAATCCATACTATCCCAACCTATCTCTCTAAGATCCATTTAATTTCGTCCACCCACCTACATCTTGGTCGTCCCAGTGGTCTCTTTCCTTCCGGCTTTCCCACCAATATCCTATATGCATTTCTCTTCTCTCCATTCGTGCTACATGCCCTGCCCATCTCATCCTCCTATCCTTATCAGAATTCTAGTAACATTTTACTTTCGTCAATTCAGACGCCCTGAGATTACGAGACCCGTTTCGATATGTCCCAGGTAATTTCATGTCATTAAACAAGTTCAATTTTCCATTCGGTAACTGCGACATAAAAAGGGGTGTAATTAACAAGTTATTTCTTTGAATTAGCTTCTGACCAACGCGACGCGCCGGCACCGTCAGTCCGTATCCGTGAGAACGTGTTGTATGCGAGGGCAATTCGCTTGGAATTATCAATAACGTTCCCAAGGGAAATAACAAGGAGCTTTAATTAAAACCAAGCATAAATACTCGTTCTCCGTCCGGGGTATGGTTGCTTCCCGTTCTTAAATATCGCGGCATATAATAGATACAATTTTACCTGTATATCAGAAAGAACACTGAAAAAAATAAATTAAATTTTACTAATGTACTTTAAAAATACTGCACCGAGGGTTCGAATCGCCCCCAAAAACTCTACTACAACACTTGCATATCGCTTTAACAGCCGTGGCTACCGTACATATTGGTAAGAACACGGAGTGAATTTTGTTTTTTTCCTTATGCTGAATTAATTAATCACTACGCCATGAGGACGTATGGAGGAGAGAAGGTATAGCTCCAGCATTCTTGAGCTCGGCACTAGAGAGAAATGAATGGTCAGCTTCACGTCCCGGCCGCTTCATCCCCGGGGAAACAGACAATGGCCCCCATTCAATAGGAGGCCGGATGGCTGAACACTATGGAGAAGAAAAAAATCTCTTTCCCCTGAGTCAAGTCAGTCACTATACCTACTGAGCTATACCGTGTGGTCCTGTAGATTTACATTAATAAAATTTACATTCATTGCTTTTGAAGACCCCAAATTCCGTTTCCAAATTATGCCACTCCATCATGGTATCAGAATTTGGGGGGAAGGGTCCTTGTCTACAGATATTCACAAATGTTGATGAACAAACTCGTTCATAAGCATCCAGACTAGTGAGCACTGCTCAGGCCCTAGATAACCTGCATGCTGGTTTCCCGCCTCTGCTCAGTAGCGCCATAAGTGCAATGCTGTCAGCATGAAGCAACCCATTCCACGGGGCAGGAAGGGGCGCTGTAATCTCAGGCGTGTGCTCTGCTTGCAGGCCGCTGGCGTCCTACTACACGTACATGGAGCAAGACAGGGACTACATATGCTCGAAACCTGAAGACAACGGCATGCACCAGTGCAGCAACTTGCCTAACTATAAGGTCGGCGATCTCGTCTGTAACGAGAGCGCCATCGCTGGCTCGACGAACGCGCCGACGGAGCGAACCTGTGTCGACTGGAACCAGTACTACACGGAGTGCAAGCCCTCGCCCTACAACCCTTTCCAGGGAACAATCTCATTCGACAACATCGGCCTCGCCTGGGTAGCCATCTTTCTTGTAAGTAGACTCTGAACCTTCTTCTTTCATTTCCTCTCAAGACCCTAGTGAAGCCGTAAGGGAGGTACTCGGTTCACATCTCGCCTGACATACCGACTGTCCTGTAGTCCCTACCGGGAGAGTACCTCAATAGGCCACGACTTCTTCCTTCAAACTCGCTTTCTATCAGTTATATACGCTACCATGCTGTTGCCTAGTAACGGCCGTTGTCTGGGTGCTTCTTTCCCGGTAGTTACCTAGCAACTGGTCTACATGCCACCTACGTCTAGGTCTTCCTAGTGGTCTCTTTGTCTCTGGCTTTCCCTCAAATTCCCTACATGTATTCCTCATTTCCCCTCACCTTCCCGTAACAGGCATCTTCTGCTCGATCGGTTAGTGTTCACCTCGTAAGGAATATACACGTCCACGTGGGACACGGTTCCTTGCCCTGCCAGTATTACAGATGGTTCAAATTAAGAAGTTAAGATTTCGTTCGTGTAATTTAATATAAACTGTTCCGAATTGCAGTCCTAGACTCATCTAGAAACAATAATATTTGCATAACCGTCTCCACCATACATATTTGCCAGAGGAACACTTTTTGCAAACCTCAAGTTTCCGTGCCATCTTAAAACTGTTTGGCCCCTTGCGTGTATGGCAACTTCTTCGACACGCGCGTAATGCGTACAGTATGAGAAATCTCTTAGCATCAGAACTAGAATCAGACAACTACTATGTTTTCTACACTATCCATCGTTTTGTCTTCATGTAAAAACACCGTTCTGTTTATTTTTCAAAACACGACATTTCGGTGGAACCTACTCAGTTGGGCCCAATCGATAGAGCTAGTCCCTGTCTCCGGACAGCTGTACCAACACCAAGATGGGGCATACACGCTAGCTCAAGCGATTGGGCCCAACGTGAAGACGGAGACAGAATCCAGTCTCCGAAATGTTGTATTTTGAAAAATAAACAGAACGGTGTTTTTAGATGAAGACAAAACGATGGATAATGTCCAAAAACATAATACTTGTACTAATGTACCATCGTTGAGGCCGCGCCATAGCTCAAGCGGTTAGTCGCTGGCTTCCCACCACGACGGCCCGGTTTCGATCCCGGGTCTGGTCAAGTGGGATTTGTGGTGGACAAAGTGGCGCTGGGGCAGGTTTTCTCCGAGTACTTCGGTTTCCCCTGCCAATCTTCATTCCACCAATTGCTCTACAATCACCCTCACCTATCATTTGGGGCTGGTACAATAGGCCAGAAGTGGCCGCAGAACAAGGGACTTAGTCCCACCCCACTAGCAATAAAAAAAACTGTACCATCGTCACAAACTTTTATGTCTTATTTAGACTCAGAGAGAACTGGAGACGCGAGGATTACAATACTTAAGCATACAGCCCGTTGAAATTTCACGGCGCTGTCATTGCCTATGACGTCGAAAAGTGACGTGGTTGAGGAAAAGTTAGTTGGAAAGGACTAGGAAGGAGGAGGGCGTGGTACAATCCGGGAGCTATCTCAGCATGTCTGCGTGAAAACCTTGGTACAGACGGTGTTCCGGCATGGATTCGAATCAAGTACTTCCGTATACAGGCCTAAAGCGTTACTGCCACATCAACCAATTCGAACAACATGCCATCAATTTATTATATTATATTGTCACGTAGTATGTGTGACTATAGACGGGGTATGGATTGGTGAATAGATTTATTGGCCACTTACAGGTCGTAACTACAAATAACTATCGCTATTTCCACCTTTTACAGTTCACTAAAGCACATAGTCTAGTGTTCTCAATCTGTTACTAGACGTTTCCTGATAACGGCTCCAACAGTGGCTATTCCTCTGCCTCCGGACTCAAGTCCTCTCTCCACAGGCTCCCGTAGAGAACTGGCTGTTTACTATGAACCGACGGACTCTGACCTTGTCCCTTGCTTGTAACATCTCGGCACGGACCACATAGTAAACAGCTCTCCTATTGTTGCGTTCGTGTCAGTTGCTCCGGGAACGTGTTTACCGAGTCATTGCCTAGAAACGGTCCTAGTATATCCGCCCATCTCGAGGTCGTTGCATAGCAACAGCTGCACATGCTACAATATTATATTATATTAAGGTCACCGCCTCCATCATCAGGGTCGAAGAATGAGCCAAGAAAGCAGAACGAGAAGTACATGGCCTGAAAATGCGCTTAAAGGGAATCAGAGCAGGAAGATTAACTTGGTCTGCCGAACTTGCAGATGGATGCATTACGTTCATCCGAAACGTCGGTAAGCTTCTACCGAACTACAGGTAATGACATTCCAGACAGTTTAGCCTCCACCGTGACAAACTCAAACCCAAACTGATGTAGTTTTCCCGGTAGTATCCCTGTGTATGCAAACACTTCACGATGCCTGTCAGACTGTCCGCAACTGCCCCGCCATCTTTGTGTGGATGCGGCGGTCCATGTTCAGATGTGTCGAGGCGTGCACTGAATCTCGTGGCGGACATTTTGTAAATGTACTCTTTGGGTTATAACTCGCAAATGCAATGTGTTCCGGACACATGTTGATATGGAGGTTTCTTCTTGTTCTGATACGTGGAACTCGGGCCCGAAGTCTGCCCGCAGCTTTCAGTTAACACCCTGTATAACCGATACTCTTTGTTAATGGGAGACCAGCCAACTCAACAACCACACATACCCGAAGTAAAATAAATTCTCGGACGCATATAGATTCTGGAAGATTTACAGTACATAATCACTCTCTGGTCCCTAGCGCAAGGCCGCATAAATTATAAACAGGTATGAAGTGTTTCTCCAACCATCCATCTGCCGCGTGAAGCCCGCGATATTTAGAAATTCAGGAAATTTCCCCACGTTTTATAAAACAGAAACGTAATACTCATATGCACAGGAGCCCATCACTAAGCGTACATAAATAAACATAAAAGGTAAAAAGGTAAAGCTATCCCTGTAACAGGCCGTGAAGGCCCGTCGAGGCTCTCACATTTTCTTTAGACAATCGGCTCACAGATGGCGGTGAGGTTTTCAGCCTTGCGCGCCGGCTGCCCTTTACCCGCAGGAAGATTCCTGGTACTCATTTCTGTTGGAGGCTGCGTCGACTTTAGGGCCATAGTGCGGCTGGAAGGATTAGGTAAATTTAAAAAATCCACCTCATCGGGACCCGAACCAGCGACCTTCCGGCTTGTAGCATAGTGCTTCAACCAACTACGCTACCGCGTGTCACTTAAATAAACATAACGCTCAAAAATTCTTTCACATAAGAACATTAATTGCTAATTCATATAAGCCTATAAAGGTATATATGCCCTTATATAAAATTATATTTTAATAAAATTTACATGCATGCTACGCAGAATGCTTATTTTAATTATTATGGTAATATTCACGTGTATTCGGAAAGCCATTTTTTTATTTCTGAACGCTTTAATGACGAGTCGTATGTGCAGGATAGCATTCCTGCTTAACAGTCTCGACATACAGAATGTGCTCTTTTTCTCGACAAATTTTCCCCACAACGTTCGTTCCGGTATGTATTTAGCGAGTTACGCTTGGCACAAGCAGAGAAACGTGTGCAGTTATTGATGTGAAGCCTCCGTTGCCGTTCTTCGATTTTAACCAAAATTGGAGTACGTTGATAATCTTGTTAAAATTCAGCAGTATCAAATTTCATTAAAATCCATTCCACGATTATCGTGTTGTTTCGTATGTACAGAGGGAAGGACAGAAGGAGTGGATTTAGTAGACTGCAAGGTTACAAACGCACCTGAAGCGATATTCTATCATTCTTCGCAGAATTTAAAGGAGTTCGTAAGGTTCTACGTTCACAAAAAAAGACATATCAACTTTACAGTAGAATTGTCTCCTTTGGTTTGACAGAGTTCATTCTCTGCCCCCCTCTGTACGCAGTCAGACCCAGTTCATTAAAACAGTCAAAGAGAATTTATTTATTAAAGAGATGAAAGTAAACATAGGGAATTAAAATATGAAGCGAACATGATCAAAGCTTATGTCCCAGAGTATGTTACATGGTACTGCTGGAGACAAACCGTGCAGGAAGAGTACACCAAGGGGGCAGAAGCGTGTACCTAGAAGGGGGAGGGAGCGGGGGGGGCGCTTCGGAATATTTATGGTTAAAAATTATGATAACGTTGTATTTGCTTTCCTCCTGACAAAACAGTAGCAATAAATATTACTCCTCTCTAATGAACTGTGCTACAAGCCAGAAGGTGGCGGGTTCGAATCGCGGTGACGTCATTGTTTTTTTTTTCAATTGACCTAATCCTTCCAGCCGCATTATATCCCTGGGGTCGACTCAGCCTCTAAGAGAAATGAGTGCCAGGAATCTTCCTGGGGGATAAAGTGCGGCCGGCGCATAAGGCTGACAAACTCACCGCCATCTGTGAGCCGAGTGTCTAGAAAATGTGGGAGCCTCGACGTCTCACAACCCAATGGGCCTTCACGGTCTGTTACGGGGATAGCTTGAAGCGTAAGACTGACAACCTCACCGCCATTTTTGAGCCGAGTGTCTAGAAAATTTTGCAGCCTCGACATTTCACAACCCAATGGGCCTTGACGGCCTGTTACAGGAACAGCTTGGCGCGTAAGGCTGACAACCTCACTGCCATCTGTAAGCCGAGTGACTAGAAAATGTTGCAGCCTCGACGTCTCACAACCCGATGGGCCTTCACGGCCTGTTTTGGGATAGCTTGGAGCGTAAGGCTGACAACCTCACTGCCATCTATGAGCAGAGCGTCTAGAAAATTTTGCGGCCTGGACGTCTCACAACTCAATGGGCCTCCAAGGTCCGTCACAGGGATAGGTCGACGCGTAAGGCTGACAACCTCACAGCCCTCTGTGAGCCGACTGTCTGCAGCAGTCAGAACTGGCTACAGAGTTGCCTAATTAAGGCAGGCGTGGTGTTAGCATTCCTGTTCTCCCCCCCCGCCCCCCATTCATACAGACGCACATTGCGAACGTTCTGCCCCCGCTTCTGGGGGCGGTAATGAGATGACGTACATTTCCGATTCTCCGTGTTCTCCGCACAGTTCGCCGGGTTTACTTGAACTGCAAATGTGAGACTGGGCGGTGTGTTTCGGTTCAAAGTCGCGTTTAAGCTGCCCAGTTTTCCGAAAACTTGATGGGTATGGACATAAAGCAGTGTAGCACGGAGATGATGATATATCGGTCTGGCCGTGATGACAGCTGTGACAACCACCGCGCGGATTTCAGTGTAACTGTAATGCACTTTACACAGTTTGCTATGGATACAGGAAAATTGGCAATAATTGGCATTGTTATTGTGTCAACATGAAGCGACTGCGTTGTGCTTTTGTTCGGCAGGAGATGAGTAGTGGCGGTTATTATTATCGTTTATGAAGTGGCTATAAGGATTTCGGGCATATTCGCAACACAAAAAACTTGCAAGGGTAAATTTGTATTTTTCGCCGTGTCCGAACTTCTGTCCGTAAGCTTGTAACAACTCGAAAACAACCTAACATACTTGTACATGAAATAAGACATCGAAGCGACTTTCACTAAAATTTATCAACATAACAAAAACAAACAAACTCCATGGCCTGTAGTCCACAAGCGAACAATACCGACCGAGGGACCGCCGCTTGTCGGCGAAGTTAGTGCCATCTTTTGCTGATAATTTCACGTGGTCAGCGCAACGGATCCCCACGGCCGTTAATCTCGGTTTTCTAGACCGGAAATTTTATCAACATATTCAACTTTTATTCTAAATCGGACAACAATAACGGACAGTTCACACGAAGACCTGCACGTGTTTCTGCGCGCATCTGGAGAGTTAACTCGCTAAATGTTTATAGGAGCGGAAAATATTTCGAAGAAGCGAGGCAAATAAAAGTGAAAGATATATTTTAAGTCCAGTACACGTTTTGCCACAAGTCATGCTGTTTTCAACAGAATTAAACACAAACAAGGGAAAGTGCCATGCCCTTCCCTCAAATCGGAATATACTCGTACGTATCATGCCTTGTATTCGCAAACTTACGGAAGAAAGCTCTTGTGTAAGGAATTTGAATTTCCCACTGACGTAAGAATAGCAGATGTATGCTACAATTATGTCACGTGATGGAGTGACTATAGACACTATAGACGAGGTTTGAATTGGCAATCGGATTTGCTGGACAGCCATTCAACTCGTGGCTACAAACAGTCCGAGTTACACACTCCATATATCACCGTAACTACAGCACACGTAAAGTCTTCTCAGGCGACACTAGCCGTTGCTTGGTAGCGGCTTCAACGGCGGAAGTTCCACTTCCTCTGGGTTCCCGAACTGTTCCCAGCCTGTTATCAGCTACTCACTTCTCACAACTGCAACTCTCAACTCGCTCAACCTACCATTCAACGTCGAAACAGAAGTTATGTTATGACCGGCGGTCAGTAGGTCAGTCTGTCTTGGTGTGAAGCCCCCCATTGAGCTCAAGACCAGATTTTTATAACTGTCAGACAGTTGCGGGTATGTTGATATAGGTCCCCCTCTCTGATGAGAGGACGAGTCCGTCGTTTACAATTGCTGCTGGTCCTCGCCAGCGCAGTCACTGTCGGGTCCGAGTCCTTCCGGACTCATGACGATATTTTACTGTTTCAGATTCGAGACTCCCCCAGCCTGGAGGACCAAGTCCCCTTATTTATGTCCCCCAGGAACAGGGTGGGCCTCTTATACCCCCAGGCACTGGGTTCCCTCTTCGTCGCCTCCTACGACTCGCTCAACCGACCACTAGAGAGCAAAGTTACTTTAGACTGGCGGTTTACCACCAGTCAGTCTTGGCGCCAAGCTCTTTGAGGTTCACGACCACATTTTTTTTTTCTTGTAACTGAACCCTTGCGGTCCTGAGCTCTGTGTAACATCATCTCTGACAAGAAGGTGTGCTTGCCCCTTATGAATATGCTTGGCCTCTTATATTTTCTATGTCTGCCTTCAAGTCCTTGTTATATAGTTCCGGCGCGGACAGCACAGAAAACGCCTCTTTCATCATTTCATGTTCTCCAGTTACTGGGAAAACATGTCCACAGACCCGTTCCCTAGTAATTGCTGTTGTACTGTCGTCTGTTACACAGCTGTTACTTGGCAACAGGTCTGCATGTCACACAAATATAGTAACTATATGACGCAAACATCTACGTCACTGACTTGACGAGAGCGTGCCCACATTCCCGCAGTAAATGGTGCATAATTCTTCCATGCAGTAAGTGTAAATGTTATTTCATAGCGTCAAGCTGAAAAATATATTACTGCAGCAATAAATAATTCGGTGCTCCTCCCTCCCCATAATGTGTTTACAATATAAGATATGTGTCAGGGGTGGCCAAACTGTGGCTGGAGAGCCATAGGTTTCTCTTTGAACCGTTAGTACGAGAGAAGCATTAGTCAATCCCTTCTTACAGTGGATTAAATATAAGAAATGATCTGCATTTCTAAAGTGTACCTAAACAATTGCGCCATCCAATCTATGCCTGTTTGCGGCTCCAGGACTTCCGAAAGTTGTCAAATGCGGCTCTGATATTGAACAAGTTTGGTCAATCCTGATCTGTCCTCATAAAATAATAATATAATATTAACATGTAACGCTATTTTTTCGGTTTAGTTTATGTAGAGAAAGTTGCAAGAGGCTGTGAAGAAAGAACATGAACATATGATGCTGAAGAATCCACTGTTATGAGCTGTTGCTAGGGAACGGCTGAAGACACAGCAGAGTGGAAAGAGGCTTAGAGGGTGCTGTGATTACATGTAGTTCCGAGTGGTCACGCGCCTCAAGCGTGGCAATATGTAAGTGAATATACGCTTAATTGTGACATGTCTGTTGCAGGTCATCAGCCTGGAAGGCTGGACAGATATCATGTACTATGTCCAGGACGCGCATTCCTTCTGGGACTGGATATACTTTGTTCTTCTCATTGTGGTAAGTGCGCCCTGCTCGTGCGCAGCTCTGCCTTTCTAATATTCACGAAATCTTATTACACTGAACAAATCAAGGATAAGTTAGGAGATAAAAGGTAAAGTTGTCTCTATGCTTAACTAAGTAAACACTACGCCATGAAAGCGTATGGGGGAGTGGATGTATAGATCCACATTTTCTTGATCTCGGCACTAGCTGGAGGTGAGTGGCCAGCTTCACGTCACGGTCACTTTATCCTGAAGAAGGAGCCCCAAAGAAAATTCTTAACCCCACCGGGACTCGAACTCCTACCCCTAGCTAGTCGCTATCCCGGCTCCTAGGTTAGCCGGTACATGTAGTCTTCATTGGGATATGAGAAATTCGCGTCACGCGTGCGCCATCATAATGATTTCCAAGAAGGGAGAAGGACCGAGCCCCTAAAATGGATCCCTGGATTCAAACATAAACATCACATGTGACATGACCCTCAAGATCCGTCCGTTTTTACTTTTTGCTATTAATATCTGCTATAATTCCTTCTTTTAGTTTTCTTCAAATCCCCAGGTGGGCACAGATGTCTGTCTTGCCCCCCTCGACAGTAACTATGATACAACCTGAAGAAAGAGGCAGCATATTCGTCCGAAACTTTGGTATCCATTTGCAACACTGTAGAGTGTTACTGTCCAAAACACAAAAATCTGAACGGTCGCATTTTTTTGGAAACCTGAAATGCTTAAAATGTACAAAGAAATTTTGGTTAGAAAAACTTGAAAGAACAGATCACTTGCAAGACCTAAATTAGATGGTAAGATAGTGCAAAGAGGCTCTGAGGACTGGGAGCGGATTAACGTGACAAATTTGGCTTAAATTGCTTCATGTTATTAACAAATTTATAATCGTATATGATTTCAGGTTCTTATAATGGTGGTTTATAGTCCGCTGAAGATCAACCCGATGTTTCGGAGAAACGTGTCGCCTCCGTCTTCAGGGTCGAAGAATAAACCAAGCAAGAAAACGGCTTGCTACATGTTTCACGCTTGCTTCTTTCTTGGCATATCCTTCAAGCCTGAAGTTGAAAATGTCGTGTTCCTCCGAAACGTCGATTTATATTCAACGGACTAGGCGAAGTTATATCCCAGAAGACAGAACCTTTTTTTAATTTTTGGAGTTCCGAGAATTGTCTCCTTATAGTCTGGGACATGCCCATTTTGCATGGAGGCAGCTGGTTCTGCCGAAACTGCGAGCTGTCCCGTAAAACCGTAATCTTTCTTCTGCGATTTACTTCACAACGCTGTCAATATCGGAGAATCTACGGGACGCGATGATTAGCGGATGCTGAATTTGGAATTTGAAAGGAACAGTCGTGGCCTATTCGAGATGCTGTTTCGGAATGTAAAGCGACTGAAGAAAACAATAAAAAACATCGGTCATGATCGCCGGTGTCAGGACCGAGATTCGAACCAAGAACTTCTCAGATACAAGGCTACAGCAACACTCGATAGCGTGATCTTAATTTTTCTTAATTCGCATAGTGGAGGGGGGGTGGAGGAGGAAATTAAGAGGCGATTGAACTCGGGTAATGCTTGCTAGCATTCAGTCCAGAACCTTTGGTCTTCTCGGCTGCTGTCCCAAAACATAAACATACAAAACTATAATTTTGCCTGTGGTTCTGTATGGGTGTGAAACTTGGTCTCTGACATTAAGGGAGGAACATAGACTGAGAGTGTTTGAGAACAGGGTGCTGAGGAGAATATTTGGACCGAAGAGGGATGAAGTGACAGGAGGTTGGAGAAAACTCCATAATGAGGAGCTTCATAACTTGTACTCTTCTCCAAGTATAATTAGAATGATCAAGTCAAGGAGGATGAGATGGGCAAGGCATGTAGCACGAAGGGGGGAGACGAGGAATGTATACAGGATACTAGTGGGAAAGCCAGAAGGAAAGAGACTACTGGGAAGACCAAGGCCTAGGTGAGTGGACAATATTAAAATGGATCTTAGATAGGATGGGATGGTATGGATTCGATTGATCTGGCTCAGGATATGGGCCAGTGGGAGGGCTCTTGTGAACACGGTAATGAACCTTCGGGTTGCACAAAATGCGGGGTAATTCTTGAGTAGCTGCAGATTTGTCTTCTCCTCAAGAAGGGCTCAGCTCCATAAGTAATACTGGGGGGGGGGGGNNNNCCAACTGGGTCCACTCGGCACGGCGGCCACTGATTGGCCTACTGTACCTGCCCCGGGTGATTATGATGATGGAGAATTTGGTGGAATGAAGATTGGCAGAGGAAACCGAAGTACTCGGAGAAAACCTACCCCAGCGCCACTTTGTCCACCACTAATCCCCACTTGACCAGACCCGGCTCGAACCCTGGCCGCCGCGGTGGGAAGCCAGCGACTAACCGCCTGAGCTATGGCGCGGCCTTAGCGTACCTTAAATTAATTAACCACAATTTACATGCTTTTCCTCCTGGTGACGTAGAACTAATAAGACTAATGGATAATGAACCAGAGGTGGAACGTGTTGGCAGACGGACAGGAGGATGTCAGTAGAGATGACAGGATGTCAGTGAGGGGCACCTGGCAGCCGATGCGCGAAGAAAAGAGATGACAGGTTTGCCGATAGTCAATTGCGGTAGAGCGTATTGACTTTTGTATCGGAATAAGAAACGTCTTTGTGCTCCAGTGTAAGGGAGGCCCACTCACTCACTGTCACACACAAACGGACAGTTCGAAAGGAGTGTCTCACACACACACACACACACACACACACACGAAGGACGTGTCCCTGCTCTTGAAAAAAGTTTTTGCTTAACCGCGAAATTTTTAAAATATAATTTTGTTAATGTGGAGCTGGGATAGCGCAGTCGGTATGGCGAATGGCTACGGACTGGACGACCGAAGAGCTGGAGTTCGAGTCCCAATAGGGGTAAGATTTTTCTCCTCTCCACGTCCACACAGGTTCTCGGGCCCACCCACCCACTCTTTCGCCGGGGGTAAAGCTGCCGTGGCGTGAAGCTAACCACTCACCTCCAACTAATGCCGAGGATGAGAATATATGGATCTCTACATCCACTCCCCCATATGTATTCATGCCCTAGTGTTTAATTAGTTAAGCATAGGGACAAGTTTACCTATATCTAATTTTTTTAAGTATTCACATAAAGCGTGTTGTGATATTTCGATCAATAAATTTCTAAGGATTTCTAAGCGTTTGGTGCCCACACCATCATACCCTGTTTTTTCAGATACATTTTAATATTATCCTGTCAAGGATTTTTCTGAGGACTGCTACTTTCTGGGATGTGACGCCATATAATGTTATATTCATCGACGTTAATGAAGAACAAACTGCCTCCATCTTCAGGGCAGAAACCCTTCGAGAACTTCAACATACGATGCAGTGTCACAGAAAATGTTTTGTACCGTGAAGGTGGCGGTTTGCTCTTCTACTCTGGCAATGGGGGAAGCACGTTCCGCATTTACCAAGCTACACGGCGGCGCGTCCTAGTGCCAAGCCTGGGTGACTCCACTCACTTTGCTTCTCCATTGTCCGCAGATCGGCTCCTTCTTCATGATCAACCTGTGCCTGGTCGTCATAGCTACACAGTTCTCAGAGACCAAGAAACGAGAAATGGAACGCATGCGTTTGGAGCGAGAACGTTTTCGCTCGACGAGCACCCTAGCGTCATCTACCAACAACTCTGAGCCCACATCTTGTTACGCAGAAATTGTTAAGTAAGTAAAATTATTATCACGCGAAAGACTTGGAATGGATATTGGATTTATTGACCATTTGAACATACAACTCGTAACTCCACACTTTACCAATCATTCCAACACGCAGCCCGTAGTATCTTCACTAGTAGTTGCCCGGTAACAGCTTCTAACAATGACTATTCCTCTGCTTCCTGCCTCAAGCCCTCCCTGAACGGCGGCTCCGTTCCAATTATGACTTCTTCAAAGTCAAAGTCACGTTGCGACTGATGGTCAGCCAGTCAGTAAGTCTTGGTGTCGAGCCCCATCTGGGGCTCATGACCAGATATTTATCAGTTTTACAGTTTTTTTGTGGGCGTCCTCTCTGACAAGAGGACGGGTCTGTGTTTTGTATATGCTACTGGTCCTCGCCAGCGGAGTCTTTTTCGGGTCCGAGTCCCGCGGGACTCATGACCACATTTTACTGTCTCAGATTTGAGACTCCCTTTTCATCGCCTCCTAAAACTCGCAAGGTCACGGTGGAGGTATTCGACCTCGCCTCAACACGGTTTAAGAATTCTGGCTTCAACTGTCCTCCTTATAACCATTCTTCACGGACCTAGTAGAAAACACCGTTTGCAACAGTACCTCTAACATTGCATGCTTATCCGTTGCAGAGGGAACGTGTTTACCGAGCCGTTGCCTAGAAACGGCTCTACACGCTACATTATTATTAGAATTTGCCTCCGTCTTCATATCTATATTCATCCTCAGCACCCGTAACTTTTCTTTCTACGTGACAGGTTTTCCAGTTTATAGCAGGACCCGTAGGCTCAAGCAGCTGCTCCCATTACATTTCACTGCGCACGCTCCTAACTGAAACGCAGTACAGTGGCTCAGTCACTCTGCTCCCGACATTGGGTTGTGTATGTATGTAGGCAGGTTGTCAGAGAGCATAATGGGAAGTAAAGACAGTACGATGGGCTCCCACATAGTCTAGACAATCCGCTCACAGGTGGCGGTGAGGTTGTCAGCCTTACCCCAATGTTTCGGAAAAAAGTTGTTCTATGCTCGACATACTGTTTCCATAAATCTTAATATTTTGGAGGTAATTGTCTGTGTGGAGGCGAGGTCGTGCCTCCACCGTGACCCTGCGAGTCGTAGGAGGCGACGAAAAGGGAAGCCTCAAATCTGAGACAGTAAATGTGGTCGTGAGTCCCGCGGGACTCGGACCTGAGAATGACTGCACTGACGAGGACCAGCAGCAATTGAAAACGACAGCTCCATCCTCTCGTTAGAGAGAATGTTACATAAGGACTATGACTATGGAAAAAAAAATGGTCGTGAATCTCAAGGGGCTTGACGCCAGGATGAACTGATTGGCGGTAAACCTCCAGCCGTGAAGTAACTCTGACTGTGATATATTAAAATATTTTAAAGAGAAGTGTGTGAAGAGTTCTAATGTTCTGGGATATAAAGCCATGCAGTCCGTTGAAGGTCAACCGATGTAGGCGATGTGCTCCTCCGAAACGTCTGTTGACTTTCAACCGACTACTCGGCGATATATCCCATATGACGATACTTTCCCTAATCTCAGATCCTACAACAGTTTGGCAGCTCTGCTGCCTTCACTGGACACAACCTTGGAGGGACAGGGAAACAACGATAGTCAGTATACCGGCCGGGATTCGAACCAGGCATCATTCGAATACAAGTTGAGCCAACGTGTGGGAAGAACACGCTGAGAATATTTTCGTAGACATTTAGATGGCGTTTCTCGTATTATAATACGAGCAGGTCTGTCTGTCCCTCNCGCGGAGGGACAGACAGCATGGCGATCCTTACTGAAGGCAGCTGGGCTAAAAGTGGGCGAATATTTAAGACTGCTGTTACACAAATGATAAGCTGTAAACATTAGACTGAATATAGTCTTACAGGACGGAAATAGACACGGCGTTTAGGTCAGAGCCTGGACACCTCAGTCGAGGTATCGACGAGCTGGAAGGCGTAGGTTCGATTGCCGGCAGAGGAAAGAAATTTTTCTGTACTCCACAGCGTCCAGACCTGCTCTGGAGCTCACCCAACCTCTCAATAATGGTGGAGCTATACCTCCACTCCGCCATACGTCTTCGCGGCGTGGAGCTTTATTAATTAAGCACAGGATTAATTTTACCTTTATGGCACTTCAGTTTTGGCCCTATAATTCTACACATTTTCCCAGCAAGTAGTTCTAATTATCCTGCAGGTTTGATGGGTTTGTAATGAGTGTGAAGGTAGGGACGGGTCGATCTGTTTTCAGCTTTCTAATGAAAAGCATCCTGTCATCTACATTAAATGTATGTGTATGTGTATGTATGTGCGTGCATGGCCCCAACAGTTCGATTTCATGCACACACGACTACCACTGGTAATCAATGTAACTTGTACTTCATTAGGGGAACACAGCGAAACACGGCGCCCAGTGGACCATCAAACTTTTCCATCACAAAGTCATTCAGAATTTTAAGTGGATTTTCATGAAACTCTGTATTAGTGCAAGGCATGTAAATGCCTACAGAATGTCGCAGTTGGGTGTGTAGCGCGCCTGTTTCGTGCTCGGGAGGCCCAGATACGGGTTCTCTTAACTTAATGGGTTTCTTTTGTGGTTTCCTTGTACCTTTCCGACTAAATTCCGTGATAGTGACTTCAAATTAGTCCACGACCGCTTCTTTCCACCTCCTTTCCGATTCATTATTAACATTCATCCCACTGTTAGCCCGTGACGTGCCCACTGACAGCTGGAGTGAAATGAACCGTAAATTTCTGCCTTCTGGAATATAAATTCGCATAGTCCGCTGAACCTCCATCAGAATGCTGCTTGTTGCCTGCTTCATGGTAGTCTTCAATCCTGAAGATAGATACGACATACTCCTCCGAAACGTCGGCTGACTTTCAACGGACTAAAATGGCGTCATGTGCCAGAAGGCAGAAGTCTTCATAACCACCCAAATACTACAAGCCATAATTAAGTAACGTAACATAGCATTAAGCTTGTTTTTAGCCTACTTTCCTTATTTTGAATAAAATGAAGAGAGGCTTATGAAATCATATTGCTGTCTGTGTTGCCCCCCCCAAAAAAAGTTCGTTTTCTGTGCTATCTGTATCGTATTAAAGGAAAGTAGGCGATTAACTCTTCACAGAACTTCTTGTTATTATATTGCTCTTCTTGCGTCTTGTTTTACGACGCTGTGTCTAGACAGTGTATAACTGTCACGTGATAGGAATGACTGCAGACAGGGATTGGATTGCTAACTGGATTTATTGAACACTGACAGACCGTAACTACAAGTAACTATAGCGATATCTCTACTTCACACACTGCAGTTCACTGCAGCACGTACCGATTCTTCTGTCAGCCGCGTCTTCACCAGTCGTTGCCTGATAACGGCTTTCAACGGAGGACGTTTCTCTTACTCTGGGTTCCCGAACTATCCCCGTTCATCAGCTACCAGATTCTAACAGCGACTGAACTGCAGCCCTCTGACTAACTCACTAACTCACCAACCAACTCTTCACTTCCCTGCGCTGCACTAACTCCCAGGCTGGCAGCCATCTTCTGACTGACTCCAACTCAACTAACTAAAATCTATACCTTTCCTGCTTATAACACCTGCTTATAAGTGCAGTCCACTTGTCGTCCGAAGCCGTTACTCAGTAACGGCTACGTATATTTGCTTATTCCGTGGTTGTTACCTAGCATCGGACGTTTTTATAGTCTTTACTTAGCAACGCGTCTATATGCTACAATATGACTGATGATTGACGACATGGAAGGGATTTGGTAGGAAATGATTGTGGAGTAGTAGAAGTTATGAGCCACCATTTACGCGGACGGACTGAGGAAAACTCGAGGTGCCTCAGTCATAACGGCTGTTCGTGCCGAGATTCGAACCAAGCGCCTGCCGCTACGTCAACCTGCTCTGCACGTCCCCTTATCATTACCGTTAAGCGTACAAGAGTGTATTGCGCCTTCAAATCGGACATGCAGTCAGCACAACAGAGCTGGCTAGATAAACAGCGAAATCTAATTTATTGAAGGCCGTCCATGGGTCTTGTTAAGGCAATACTTTAAATTGCTTCCACCTCACGCCACCTGTTTCAGGCCCAAAGTAACAGGCAATAGAGCCTCTGCATCCTCACCGTGAGAACATAACCTCGCTACGGAGCGCTAAATTCAATTCCGTACCGCGTCTTGTGCACCTGTGGCTTAGGGCGCACTTCTCTGGACAGCCAACAATTTAGCGTAATGTCAGTGCGTGGATAAGCGGCGATAAACAGACACCTTCAGCGGTAGATCAAGATGTTGGCTTTGAGTTTCCGGCGGGCAGTCCGGTAAATGTTCACAGACGTTTCAGAGAAACCTGCTGCTCCGCGTTAGGAGTTGAAGTGCAAGCCACACAAGCGACAAACTGAGCACCGTTTGGTTTACCCTTCAACCCTGAGAATGTAGTCAGTAAACTACTTCGAAACGTCGGTTGACTTCGTTACGCCCCAGAAGATATGCCTATTGTACGTCATAAAATTCCGTTCAGCGACTCGTCGACTGACAGACGAACAGACAAACGAGGTCAGTAGGCACATTTTTTAACTTTCCGTTGCTACAGCAAAACAAACAAAACAAACTCCGTGGTCTGTAGTCCGCAAGCGAACTATACCGACCCAGTGACCGCCGCTTGTCGGCGAAGTTAGTGCCAACTTTAGCGGATAGAGGGTGTCGCGTGTTCAGCCCGTTGCTATAGCTCCAAAGAGAAACATACTGCTGTAAATTAATTTCTCAAAGAGTAGTTACAGCTATCGAAATGAATTTACATTTATTTGACGCGACCGTAACTATGACTCGAGTGGTAAAACAGTAAAGCTATCCCTGTAACAAGCCGTGGAGGCCCATAGGGTTGTGAGACGTCGAGGCTCACACATTTTCTAGACAGTCGGTTCACAGATGGTAGTGAGGTTGTCAGCCGTACGCGCCTGCCGCCCTTTACCCCCCAGGAAGATTCCTGGTACTCATTTCTGTTAGAGACTGAGTCTACCCCAGGGCCATAGTGCGGCTGGAAGGATTAGGTCAATTGAAAAGTCCAATTACCTGATCAGGAATCGAAACCGTGACCTTTCGGCTTGTAGCATAGTGCCTGAACCAACTACGCTACCGCGTACCCCCCGACTCGAGTGGTAAGACGATTAAAGATTGATGAATTGGAAAGGATATGAAAGGAAGCGGTTGTTACAATATAAATTATATTGTGGCATCTGCTTGGAAGGGCTGAGGAAAAACAAGAGAGATCTCTATCAGAATAGTCGATGTGTAGCCGATGTTCAAACCAGGACCCCCCCCCAATTATGAACAGAAATTCTACCAATGCGATCGCAGTGGTGAATATGTGGACTGCTTCATCACGTCTCGGCCGTGGGTTTATTCTGAGACGTGCGGTCCCTTGTTTCAGATACGTGGCTCACCTTTGGAGGCGGAGCAAGAGGCGACTGCTTAAGAAGTACCGCTTATACAAGTACAGGAGACAGCAGCTGAGAGAACAGAAACAGGCAGGAGATGGGGCCACTACCCCAGTGATGGGCGCCATCACGCTCCACCAGTACAGGGGTACCAACGGAAGCAACGGTAGCGGTAAATTCAACTTGTACCAACTTAACAATTTTCTCTGTGGTGACTGTTCAATCGTGGTTCTTCTGTGTTATGAAACCATTTAGTCTTACAGGCGGATATCGACGTTTTGCAGGAATATTCTGCTTCCATCTTCAGGGTGAGATCATGTAATGTACTGAATCTGCTCGAACTTTTATTCCCTATACGGCTTCATGGCATGGTACGTGTATTTAAGAACAGCAACTTTACGTTTTTAACTTAATATTTTCCTCCCATCTGTAACTAGATCTATTAAGACGATTTGTCCATTCACATTTTGTTACCATAATACCGTTTGCAGTCTTCACCTCCCTTCTGCGTGCGACATTTCACCCTCCTTGATTTGATTACCCTGGAGCCATTTGTAGTCACTGGATCCCTCTCGGTTCCCTTGCATTTGCATGCGGACTCCATCTGCTGTCGGCCCTGCAGCCACCTCCTATCTGCATATATCTGCATACACATAACAACCAATCTGCCACTCCATAATCCCCTAATCCTATGTCGGTCATTACATTAAACAGCCAGCCATAAACACAAAATACCTTAATACATTCAATGACCTATTAGCCCACTCAATGGTCTCTACTTCCGTTTCAACAGATCAGTGTTGCACTTTTTCCTCCATTATAACACCCTGTTTATTCTGAATGTACTCGGCATATTTGCTAGGAAACGTCGCAGAACTGCGCCCGTGAATGCATTCTTCAGCGTTGTGTTTATTAAAGGGGCACGCGGTAGCGTAGTTGGTTCAGGCATTATGCTACAAGCCGGAAGGTCGCGGGTTCAATTCCCGATGAGTTCATTGGATTTTTTTCAATTGACATAATCCTTCCAGCCGCACTATGGTCCTGGGATCGACTCAGCCTCTAACAGAAATGAGTACCAGGAATATTCTTGGGGATAAAGGGCGGCCGGCGCGTAAGGCTGACAACCTTGCCGCCATCTTTGAGCCGATTGTCTAGAAAATGTGGGAACCTCAACATCTCACAACCCTATGGGCCTCCACGGCCTGTTACAGGGATAGCTTTACTTTTTTAATAATATTATATAAAACAGTTTTAGTTCCCTATGATTTGAAGTTAACACAGCCGTAGTTACAGAGAGGGCTTGAAGATGGATGCAACTTGTTCCTCTGAAATGTAGATTGCCTCGTATCAGAACAGACAGTGCTATATCTCAGAAAATGTAACCTTTGGTTTGAGTCCTGCTAGCGCAAATGTGATTTTGGTGCAACATTAATAACAAGCATGTGCTCAGAATGCTAGGAAATTTTGTGTATGGCAGGTGAATTCTGTGTAGCAAGAATAATTATTATTATGTTTGAGATCTCATGTCCAACCCAACCGACCATCAAGTCCTACTGCATTGGACGGCCAATAGATATGCTGGTACATTTTAGGTGTTGTCCATGGCCACCTACATCATCACCATCATCATCTGCACCATCATCACCACAATCACCATGGCTGTCATGCACCAAATCCTACCAGAGACGTGGCTTCTTCGACTGCAGTCATGACTTCATACCCAGAAGGACCTCTTCCGACCATAATAACAACAGTCACAAATGACACAGCCAATAATGGAGGAAGTGGCCCAACGGGTGCCCCAAGAGCAAGCCCAGAGGTCACTGATATAGACCCCACTGCGAGCCCTAAGAGACTTACAGGCAGACTTCTTCGAGTTCCATCCTCGTCCAACGGACTGGGAGACCCGGCAAGCGGAAGTGAGGTCAGTGCCCCTATACTTAGGCATAACATAATAATCAGGAGTTCATGATTTATGCTCTTCACAAAATATTATGGGCTGGACATATGTGGGAATGTGGGAACTGCATACTCGTACAGTGTTATTCAGAAAATATGAAGGAAAGAGACTATACTTGGAAGACCTAGGCATGAATGGAAGGATAATATTAAAGTACAATTTAAAGATGTAAGATGTGAGGATGTTGGCTGCAGTCATGCACAGTGTCCAGTGACTGACCCTTGCAACACTGTAACGAATATTCAGGTTCTGCATCTCAACAGAAGTAGAGATAAACAGAAGACAAGTTTCATGCGCTGTATATTTTTCCATAAGTCTTGCAGTTTTGTGAAACAAAAATGAGGAAAGCCGCCAGACTTCTTCCACTGTGTGTTCATGGCCATGTTTGCACAGAAGGGCGCTGTGACCTGTTTCCAGGTAAGCAGTCAGAACCTGCTGAGTGCAACTGGGAACAGCAATCAGCAGAGAAGGCCAAGCAGCGTCATGTTCAGTGACGTTGTGCTGTTCCACGGAGGGGGGGGCGCCAGCAGTGGGGAGACAACGAGAAATGTGTGTTCCAGTGAAAAAATGACCCAGACTGGAGACGACAATCTGTGGCCAGTATTGGGAAGTACGGGAACTGGCCAGCAGATAGGAACCCAGCAACAGGTTGGTACACCCGACGCGCAGCCTGTGTGTGAGGGTGGACTGGGGGGGGTTCTCAACACGTGAACCCCACACACACCTGACACAATACTTCTCTTCTGTAGGTCAGCATTTTCCAAAATGAAAGCAATGAAG
This sequence comes from Cryptotermes secundus, assembly GCF_002891405.2. Lineage (NCBI taxonomy): Eukaryota > Metazoa > Arthropoda > Insecta > Blattodea > Kalotermitidae > Cryptotermes > Cryptotermes secundus. The sequence continues at coordinate 136,911 of NW_019733337.1, forward strand.
CTTCCAACCATAGGCTGCCAAAAATATCTAATTATAATACAAGAAAAGCTGTAAGGAAATGCGACATAAATTTAAAAATATAGAAATTGTGCTTCATAGATGTGGGCCTAGTTACGGTTCTTTACTAAAATAAGTCATTTTTTATAGTCGTAAATCATATTCAAAATTATTTTTATAGGTCTGGGGGCCTCAAAAATTTGTCTTCACATCAGGGAAGCCAGAGAGTGAAGGGGTGTAGGACCCAATGCTGTAAATGACATTTTCCGTAATTAGTATGTTCATACTACCCCTGCCTAAGGGCCCAATGAAGGTCGCGCCCTAGCTCAAGCCGTTAGTCGCTGTCTTCCCGATCCCGGGTCTGGTCAAGTGGGATTTGTGGTGGACAAAGTGGCGCTGGGGCAGGTTTTCTCAGAGTACTTCGGTTTCCCCTGCCAGTTTTCATTCCACCAAATTCTCCATCATCATAATCACCCGGGGCAGGCTACAATAGGCCAATCAGTGGCCGCCGTGCCGAGTGGGCCCAGTTGGACCCCACCCCCAACTAAGCGAATTAAAAAAAAAGGGCCCAATGAAACAGAGCTCCTGAAAAACATTTATTAATAACCGCCAAAACACAATTCAGTGCACATTATTACTAGACCATCATGCGTTTTTAGAACAGGATTTTCTGCTTCACCGTTCCGCCTGATGAATGTAACGGAATCTGCTGCCGAAACAGTATGGTCTGAAAGAACTTGTACAACGGGCGATGGTAATCTCTTATCAGACCACACAATGTCATAACCCAAAAGGGCACAAATGAATGTTACAAGAAATAATACTGTTCTCTGAGATGTGATACCATGTAGACTGCAAAACAAATTGTGAGGCATCAAACAGCACATTCTAGATGGCAGTACTCCTGCTTCATATTCTGAAGGATCTGGGTTCGAATTCAACCTGCAACCAGTTGTGACAGGCTTGTCTAGCTTTTATGAGCACTTCCAAATAAATTTTGGAATTGTAGATTAATTAATAACGCCATCCAGTGTGCTTCAATCTGTACATGCTCGTTGCCTCACGTGCTTCGGTCAGCAGTGACCGTCTTCAGGAGGCATCAGTTCAGCGTGTTTAGGAACTGCTATTACAAAGCTCATAACGCATATTTAGAAGCTGTTATATAAAACTCATTTACAATTATTTAGATTAAAAATCTTATTAATGTCTACTATTCAAGATCTTGAACCTTAAATAATTTTACATAATAGCTTCTAAATACGTGAGAACCGGGATGGCTGAGTCTGTATAACGACTGACTATTGGCTGAACGACCGAGGGGTCGGAGTTTGAGTCCCAGTGCGGGCAAGAATTTTCACTTCTACATGTCATCCAGACCGGTTCTAGGGCCCACCTAGCCTCCTATCAAATGGGTACAGGGGGCTCTTTCACCGGGGATAAAGCGGCCGTGGCGTGAAGCTGACCGCTCACCTCCATCTAGTGCCAAGGTCAAGAAAACGTGGGTCTATACATCCATTTCCCCATACACCTCCATGGCGTAGGGCTTAATCAGTTAAGCACAGAGGCAACTTTATCATTATCTTTTCTAAATATATATTATGATCTTTGTAAAATTAGTTCTTAAACCTGTTGATTGTATGCCTTCTGAAGATGGTCAGGCGAGGCAATAAATATCTACAAACTGAATGACTTTGGCCGGTGTTATCAATTATTCTATAATAATTTAGCAGTGTGATGGACCTGAATAAATAGAGTTAAGCTTAAAAGTTCTGGAGTATTCCCTTCAGTTTGGCCACAACCACTGCCTTGTACACTTCTTCATTATTCACTTGCATTGAAGATCACACAATCTGGAACTGCTTATGAATTATGATGAGGCTGAGACCTGTCAGAGACCGGCTACAGATGTGCCCTGTCTAACTGCAGATAGTGGAATGCGGTGGGGTGACAGGCAGCATGATGAGCACTGAAGCCATGACCTGCCAGGAACTGCTGGCCCTGAGTGGGGCCCTCAGTGCAGCACTGCCCACTGGCCAGCTTGGGCTTGGCTCCTTCTTTTCATCATTCAGCAAAGGTGGTAAGTTACAGCAAGAAATTCTTCTTAAACGTCCGCTATCAGGTTAGTACAGTACGTTCAATTAAGGAGGAAACTTCGCAACACCGCTGACCCGGCCCAACATTTCTCACAGATTGCTGCTGTAACTGCTGATAGCAGAATGAGTCATTAGCGCTGATAAACGCGCGCCGTTACAGTTACAGCAGCAATCTGTGAGGAATGTTGGGCCCGGTCAGCGGTATTGCGAAGTTTCCTCCTTGATTGAACGTCCTGTATTACATGGAAATAATTCAAACTAGAATATAGAACACCTGCTTTCCTTAAACGTGTGTGGAGGGGCTATCAATATTTTTAAATTAATCATTGCAGAATTTACACGGCCTTCTATCCGGTGGGTATAGGGGGGCTCTTTTCCTGAGTGTAAAGCAACCAGGATGTAAAACTGACACCCATCTGAGTGTAGTATACTAGTTAAGAATGTATGGAGTTATACTTCAGCTCCCCAATATACGATATCTTCATGGCATGGTGCTTAATTAAGCATAGGGAGAGTTATACCTTAATGTGAATACAGGAGATCAGACGGGACAAGTGGCACTGAACTGCCTATCATTATACTCTTAATATGAATAATATTTATTTGTCATTTATTCAATAACTCGGACTATGTAGCATCAAATAATTTGATGACAGCGAATAACGAATTTGGTATGATTTAGAAGAAAAAATTCATGGCCCAGTTTAAAGTGCAATCCTGTCTTTTTCTTGGAGGAACTGATAAAACCGCTAAAACCCTCAGGATAGAGAAGCGAAAAGCATTCCTGCTGAATACATGAATGATGATCACCCAATGAGAACAGCCTTTTCCTGACTGTCATGAAAACGTGAAAACAGAAAAGTGTGACAGTCTATGACCTTCCTGGACAGATTCAACATTTTGCGTATTTCCTAGGTCTGGACGCCCTGGCAGATGACCAGGGAGGCCCTCACCGGTGGTGCAACAGCCCAGATCATGAGTTCTGTTGTAACGAACAGCCCTGCAGTGGAGACTGGGCCATGATACTGGAGGGGAGTGGAGGCTCCAAGAGGCACCACAGGCATCATGATGGCAGAGTTCCCTGGAGATGGGTATCTTCCTGTTGTTGCTCCTGTCTGAGGGGTATCCGTCGAGTCATCAAGGCTGTGGTGGAGCACAAGTACTTCCAGCAAGGAATACTCCTCGCGATCCTCATCAACACGCTCAGTATGGGCATCGAGTATCATAACCAGGTAAGTTCCATCACAACCACAGACAGCAGTAACAATGTTACATCTGATATGAGTATTTGAAAGGGAGGGGTTGAAGAATATGGTCACAACAGCCCAGAATATAAAAGTCTAAACCCTGTACTCCAAACCTTGTTGAAAGATCTGAATTCTTAATGATGATGAAGAACAAAATATTTTTAAGTTTACGTAGGAGCTGATGTTCTCCCAGCGATGGTTATGAAGAGTTCTCTCTTCTGGGATATAACGCCATATAGTCTACTGAATGCAAATCGACGTTTCAGAGGAACATGGCATCTTCAACTTTAGGGTAGATGAATAGCCAAGCAAGAAGCATGTAGCAAGCAGCACTCTGCTTGGCTAACAACAGACTGCACAGTTTCATGTTGATGTTTTGTTGGAAAACATGCTTCACTGTATAACAAATCTTTCCTCTTCGATTTTCCAGCCGGAAGGACTTACTGTGATAGTGGAAATCAGCAACATCGTGTTTTCTGCAATATTTGCAGTTGAAATGGTGCTCAAGATTATTGCTGAGGGTCCATTTTGTTACGTTAGCAACGGGTTTAACGTTTTCGATGGTGTGATTGTTGTCTTAAGGTAAGCACTGGAGTCACAATTACAATATACCATTTTTCCCCCACTTTAGCCATTCGATCCAATATGTTAACAGCATTTTTGCAAAAATGTTGCAAAAAACAAAATATGTTAAATGTTTTTGAATATTTATGAAGTCCTTTTCTTATCAGACTTAGAATTGTTGATGCCAGTGTTGTAAGTACTGTTTCACTTTGTCTTATTATTGTAATTATCACTCATTTTGTATTTATTTATTTTTTATTCATTATGTATTCTGAGTGCCTGCCTATTATAGTCCATCCCAGTTGACAAGCAATGAAATAAATTATAAGGATTTTATTATTGTTGTCAATGTCATCGTTAAGTTCATTAATAAATTCTTTCTTCCTCCTCCGTACATAAAAATAGCACAGAAAGGTTCCCAAATAAATGTAACCTTCACAGAATTGACATGGAAGCGCCTGAGAGTTATACTTCATAGTTAACCATCAGGTAAGAGGAGTTTCTGAATACCTGCAGTGCGTAATGAACTCCAAAGAGAAGTCCTGCATGCAGGCAGTCCACGCTATGTAGCAATATGTAATCAGATGCTCAGCCATTAACAGCAGAGAGCCATTGGGTTAGAGGATGACTTTCTACTGAGCGTGTCCAGGCCTGATGTACAGTCAGCTCATTCCTCTTGTCTGCCCCCAGACTTTTAGTTTCTTAACTTACTTTCATTAAGGAAAAACAAAAGCTAACGAGGTCACTATGTTATATATGTGTGTTCCCTCTTTAACTGTGGAAGCACTTGACTGATTTTCATGAAACTTGGCATGAATATTGTGCCGCTTGTTATAGGATCTTGAAATTATGTACGCTATTATATAGTCGAAAAATGTGCAATATTTGTTGAAGTAATTTTTGTAAGCAGTTATTTGTGCTTTGTTTCACATCGGTAATTAATGGACCACGTGCTAGGCATGTTGAATTTAGTACAAAGATGCTGCATAAAGATTCCTACACATTAAGTATAAAATATTGCTTGCAAGTCAACTGTTGCAATCATGGCAACAGTGTGAATCTTTGAGGTTATGTTTTCGCACATATTTAATATAGAAAATGTCTCACTTAAGTAATAATTTCACTCAAGAAAATATAATAACAATAATCACTAATAAAAGAAATTAAAAAATGACTGTAATCATAAATAATAATCTATTATACATTCATTACATGTTGCAGACGGTATGCTCCTGCACAATATTTCGACCCACCAACCACATTTCAGAATGTCACAACCCAGAAATCCACAGCCTAAATCTTCAGTCCCATATTCACAGTTTCAAAGAGTGAGGATTCAGTCACATGACCATGTGCACACGAGTCCAGCTTGCTAGAGTGTGGGGTTAGCAACTAATATTACCTGAACATAAGGTTTAAGAACAAAATAGCTGTATGACCAGATTCTCATAATGGTGAATATGATGAGTAATGCCTTCTGAGATGTGATTCCGTGTAGTCTGGTAGAAAGGTACAGACATTTCCGAGGCATCGCATTCTCGTTTATTTTTGTACCATTTTTTTTATTGCTAGTGGGGTGGGACTAAGTCCCTCGTAAGGGCCACGCCATAGCTCAAGGGGTTAGTCGCTAGCTTCCCACCGTAGCGGCCCGGGATCGAAAGTGGGTCGCAGCGGTGGGAAGCCAGCGATTAACTGCTTGAGCTATGGTATGGCCCTTTTTCTTTGTACCATAATCCTGATAATGAAGGGGCATACGGTAGCGAAGTTGGTTGAGGCACTATGGTACAAGCCGGAAGGTTGCAGGATCAAATCCCGAAGAGGTGAATTTTTTCAATTTACCTAATCCTTCCAGCCGCACTATGGCCATGGGGTCGACTCAGCCTCTAACACAAATGAGTACCAGGAATCTTCCCGATGTCTCACAACCCTATGGGCCTCCACGGCCTGTTACAGGGGTACCTTTACTTTTTTAATCCTGATAATGATATTAAGTCTGTTAAAACATCTGTTGCCTTGTTCTGTATCTGATGTTACACACATCTGTTTCTCCATATCATGCAGTGTGATTGAAATGTGCCAGACCTACCTTGGTGATGGGGAAGGGAGCTCTGGTCTGAGTGTCCTACGAACATTTCGACTGTTACGAATCCTCAAGTTAGTGCGTTTCATGCCAAATCTTCGCCGTCAACTCTTCGTAATGCTGCGGACAATGGACAATGTTGCCGTGTTCTTCTCACTTCTCATTCTCTTCATTTTCATATTCAGGTAAGACGATATTGCTCCGCCGCGCTGTACCCTAAATGTATCCATGTGACGGTCTCTATGTTGTTGCTGTGTTGTTGTTATGCCTTTCCGTTGGCCCTCTCCTTTCCTGAAAACAACATATCAGACGAGATCAACAAATACAATGTTGCCATTTCTTCATGGCTAATAACTCTGTAATATACATGTAGGAAATGCGTACATAGCATAAGAGTTCTACTTATGATTACTTGGTTCTTGGACTTGCGCATCATTCAATATTCCAAACAGAACACATTTTGGAAAGTGGATCCGTTTCCATGCTCAAAAGAAAAAAGAGGGGAGATGTTTCTCACTCACTGTGCTCTGTTCGGAACAGTGGATGATGTTCATAATCCAGAAATCCATTAACACTAAGTGACATATTGCTATTGTCACAACCTTTTGTAACAATTCACATTCATTTGCTCCCTTTCGCATTTAATTCTCTTGAAAACTGTAACACTTGTGGAAAAGTGAATTGGATATAGAACATGTGTTTTAGTCATGTCTGTGATATAAGTATTTGTCCAACGTATTTCTTGCTCCGACAGACTTTTAGAGACTAACACCCGAGTCCCATGCAGAAATGCATGTAGGCCTTTGTTGAAGATCTTATTCATACATTACACACTATTTGTACTGTGGCCAGACATTTCCAAAATTTAGCTGAATTTCTAAGTCAACTGTTGGCCTAACAGCATGAATATTCACAACTATAAACTGAAAAATCCTTGTTAGTATATCAAATATATTTACATAGATGTTTTGTCAATAAGGATGTGGCATGGAGTAGTTTAAAAGTTATTCTTTTCTACATTCTATAGCCTACAGAGTTCTTCAGTTGTCGCCATGTTTCACTCGGTTGCTAGACAAAAGTAACTGGGATTGTTGCTCAGAAATCATACGAGTCCATAACTATTTCATGGCTTGGCAGATTTAAAATATATAAGGTGATCACTGTGTGACATCACAGTGGTGGTTAATATAAAATTTCTCTCCATGAATATATATTCATAAAACTCATAACAAATATGAAACTAATTTAATTATTTCAGTTCTATTTCATTTATGAAACACCCAGGTGAAAATCAGGTGTTTTCTCTGGTTTTAATTCATGATATATATTTTTCAAAATGGTGACTTTCAGTTATAATATGCCTCAAAGCTGGCAATGGGGTCAGATAGGAGTAGATGCTGTCTCCAGTGTTTCAGAGAGTTTCATTTTAATGAAACTGTTTCCCATGCCTTAAGATGTCACAATAATCGTTACCAAAAGCAACACATGAATGATCAAATCCAGGAGTCTCTATCTAGTTCTGAAAAGCCCTTTCCACCACTTTAAAGCCTACATGTGACCATTTCTTTAGAGAACACATTCATTCATTGGAACACAATTAAAATTTTACCATAAAGCCTATTGGGCTTCATTACAGTAGCCATAAAGAAATGAACATATCCATATAGTTATGTTATATTCCTGTGATACCGTGTCATTGTACATAAACCTTTCTTACACCCTGAAATCCTCTGTGGAAAATAGAAAACAAATGTTCATATTGTGACACAAATTTAATACAGAAACAAAATTGGATGTAAAATTCTCAAGCCATCTACAATATTTATGTAAACATTTCATCGTGAATAATATAATAATTTTATTTTAATTAAACTCTCAATTGTATTGGAAAAGAAAAATGATATGGCACGTCACTCCATGGGAAATATATTCAGTAAAGAAAAATGGTTATTATCAGAATAAGAAAAGAGTCTTAATGGAGCCGTTTGCAACTATAGTGGATTGTTCATGCAGATAATAAATTTTTATAAGTATATTCATATCTCGCATTTCTCTATAACAAACAATGAAGCACTAGAAAATAAAAGATTGTCTGGTGTCCTTGTTAAGGGTTTTATATATTTGATCATATTTCTCATATTCATGTTATAAAATACTAAAATACATAAGAAATATTCATATTAAGGGAGTGGTAATCAATGACTCTGTTTTCACCCTTAGTATCTGTTACTCAGATTCGATACTGCAGAAATGGGCATTGAACCTCTAGATTTGATTTGGAATTTCATATCATTTACATTCAGCATTAAACTGTTAGTGTTCAGTGGTTCACTTATTGTAAACACAAACAGATAGACATGAAACACACTTGACCAGCAGGTATTTCTAGTAACAAAATGTGAACATATAGGAGATAGAATGTTCTTTCACGCGGAGAGCGGAGATACCAGATTTAAACTATTCTCATTACATCTACATAACAGTTCATTCTTGCTGATTGTTGTAGAGACCATTCCTCCAAATGTTGTGTTGCACGGATAGCAATACAAGGTAAAAAATTGTTGATGACATACCTTATTTCATGGGGTGACACTGTAAACTGACTGCTAAATTAGGCACGTGTTTCACAGTTACTTTTGACAGTTTTCCAAAGATGACTCCATAATGGAAACATCTACTGCAGAATGCTAAAACTAACCATGGTACATGTGCCTAATTTCATGATTAATTTAGCGTGTCATACCACGAAGTAAGGTGTGTTTACCTTGTGTCATTAAACCCAAATGAGTCCAGAACATGTTAGTCAACATTTCAGTGAAGTGTTTAGCAAAACCTTCAAGGAATATTGCACTTATGGCATTTTAACATGACAAAATTTGGCCAATTTACGGATTTTGTCACTGCCATTAAGTTGGAATTGTGACTAGCACTGAATGCCTAGGAGGAGAGCCCTCTACAGGCCTTTAGATATGTGAACGCTTTCTGTACTTTATAGACAATGTTAATACACGATAATCATGATTTGATACAATATCCTTTTCCTTCTGTGGATGGCAAGTTTTCTAGACAAAACTGTGAAACTATTCTGTCCTTTAATGTGTTAAGGGGATGTTATGTCAAAATTATTAACAAGTACAATGGTAAACAGATACCAGAGCTTTAGAGGAGACTACTGCCTCCATCTTCAGGATATAAGATACCATTAGCAGGTTGTACTTAAACATTGATAACCTTCTAGCAGGTTATACGTCACATCCAAAAGACAGTTGTGTTAAAAGAATTACTGGGCCACAAACTTTCATTCTGAAGTAGTGTATATACCAGTATTCATTCATGGTACAGGCGCTTGCTGCAATAAATAAAATAACTCTTTAACTTCCTAAATGTACTTGATTCATTAACAAAAAACTGGAAGAGAAATTAATTTAAAATTTGTCTTGAGATTTTGACTTCAATAAATCCAAAGAAAAAATCGTTGTTTCTTATTATAAAAACTGCCATAATTGTACATTCTTCCTCCAGATGTTAACATCATAGTAGACGTATAGATATCTGCACTGCAATTAGAAAGAAAATGTTAATGAGTGTTGACATGCTGTGGAAATGTGACCAGCTAGACCTCTCCCTGACATGCAGTGTTTTAATAACCTAATATCCCACACAAATGTCATTAAAAATAAATTAAATTATATATAAGAATTTTACCATAAATAAAATCAATATTCCTAAATATACAGCAATATATAAACTGCTTCAGTTTTTTTCATTTGCTTATCCTAATTTTACAAAATATTTGAAATACTGAAATTCACCAAAATAATACTTAAAAATGTAGTTCTCACTTCATTGGAAACGCACTGCATCTTCATTGATAAGACCAACCAATCAGGGCTCTTTAGGGAAATAACTGTTTATTGTGAGAAACATACAGAACTACAAAGACACTCTAGGCAAAATGCACAGTTATTTTAAGCCTAAAAACAGGCATATCAAGAAAATAATCAGAAAACCTTATGATGTTCACAATTTTGTTCACGTTTCTTCACTCATTTCCCCCTGCAGTCTTTCCATTGAAATTTAATAATCTGCCACTTTATGTCGTATCTTAGTAAACATTTCTTCTGCTACCTCCTGCAGCATCTCAAAAGTTTTCTAATCAAAATTAGTTACTGCATTTAGTTGTTCTGTGAGTCTTAAGACGTTATCCATGTAAGTGTCATATACTGTTCACCATAAAATTAACAGTGCTCCTGTGAGTATCTGTGAAATTAGTGTTAATGAATAACCACAGTCATCACCAACATCAAGTTTTTGGCCTTTAGGTTTGTCCTGTCCTCCCACAGAGCAGATGGATCCCTGTACTATCCAGGGAATCTTAGTTCATTTAGGTACAACTGTTCCTGTACTTTAGTCACCAAGACAACGTAACATAAGGGGAAGCCAAGATTCTTGAACTCAGTACTAGACAGAGGCGAGTGACCAGCATCACGCCCCGGCTGTTTTACCCCTGCATTAAACAGCCTCTGCTACCCATTTCATGGTCCCAGAGCCAGTTTTGGCACTGTGGAAGAAAAAAAAATCTGTACCTCTGCCATGAATCAAATTCTGATCCCCCCGCCCTCTAGTCGCTACATTAACACGTCTATGGGGACCGCTTAATTAATCATATACAAATGAAGTCGCTATCTCCAAACCTGGTTTCGGTAGCCATCACAATTGACCCCTTGTCTTTGAGACAGATTGCTGTAATGAGACGGTACAACTGGAGAGGATGCACAGTGGGTTGTCATTACTGGACGTTAGAAAAAATTAGCGCCATAGCGTAGCTCAGGCGGTTAGCCGCCGGGATCGAGCCCAGGTCAGGTCATGTGGGATTTGTGGTAGACAAAGTGACATTTGGGCAGATTTACTCCATATACTTCAGTTTCCCCTGCCAGTTCTAATCATCTGGGCCTGATACAACAGGCCAAATAGTGGACTCAGTCTCACCCCACCGCAAGAAACTGAAAAAATTCAGAGAAAGTGAAAGAGTTCCGCTGCTTTGGCACCGCGTCATGCCACGAATGGCATAGGTGAGTGATCAGCTTCACGCTCCGGTAGCCTTACCACCGGTGCACATTGATTAGGAGACTGGCCTTAGAGTCGGTTCTCATGTCATGAAGAAGAGACAAATCCGTGCCTCTTCCAGAAATCGAAACCCGAACCTGCAGCCCGTCACTGCAGGCTGCAGGTGCCCCAGACCGCTCAGAAGTTGAAAACACGACATGTCACATGGTCACGGTCGGGTGGGAACTCCCCTGCTTCCTATTTGGGAGGTCTCGCGCTCAGATCTCGGCCCACAGACCGGCTGTCCTGATCAGTCTTCTCTCAGAAGTCACAAGGCATGGGGGCCGGCATTGGGGGAAAGTCGGGTATCTCCCCCCCACCCGCGGATTTAAAAAAAAAGTTAAATTTAAGGAAAAAATGAAATATACCAAATTTTGTTAATAGAAATTTAAAAGTATATATTTCTTTCAATATTCTACCCTGAACACATTGAGAAGATGTAGTAGATAAGTAGTGTTAAATAGAAAAGCTTTACAGTGTCCGTGCCATAGGGAGTACCATAAACTTGGCACAGTGTTTCATGCTATAGCCTAGGGAAGGCCAAACTTCAACTGGAACCGAATATGCAAATTTTCGGAAGGCGTTGCAAAGAGACGTGGATTGGATAGAGCTAGCGTTTAGGTACAGGCTCACCATGCAGCGGAATATTCTACACATTTAATCCGTCCTAAAGAACTGTTCAAAGTAGCCGCTTGCAGCTCGCGAGTAAAGTCACGGAAGTCTAAAGCCACGATGTAAAGTGGCGCTCCCATTATGAACAGCAGAGCCAAAAGTTAAACTGTGATTAGGAAACAAAACATCCGCCATGACAGATGACTCTCTTAAGGGAAGCAGATGCTCATACAGGGTTCTGTGTCTCCCCCACTTATCCTCCCGATTAGGGGAAAAAAAAATAATGGCATTCATTCAAAACGCTGTTTCGTCAGCAATCTCTGATCTGTCTCTGAAAACTCTCGAAGTGACAGGGGTGACACAAATCACTTCAGCTCTCATTTTAACTGTTTATTCTCTGTCTGTCTCTATCCACTTCCCTTCTTTACGTACCCTCCCCCCTCATTCTGTCTGTCTCTCTCTGTGGTCTCGTATTTATGTCTCTTATATTACAATTATTGGTGTCTCCAAACGGGTCGGCAGTGAATGCATGTTTCTGCTGCAACATGTCATCGATTAGTATCGATAAATCGATGCTGTGTGGTGTCCAGGAAAATAATTTCATATTGATATACACTCAGTGTTTCGATATATCGGGTATATCTTAACATAAAATTTATTTAAAGGTACTTAAAAAGTAAGACACTTGGCAGTTTCGAAATCTCTAAACCGATAAAATCGTTCGATATCGATATAAAGATATATAGAGTCGATACAGATTTCACGTCAGTTGGTATCCCTAGTTATTACTGCCGCTTAATACAAAGGTCTCGAATATTTACGTTTTTAAAGTACGAAATATTGAAATAAAAATGCATTTTGAATCAAACTGGGTTCTTGAACAGCATCTCTCCATAAATGTCTGCAGCGCACTGCTCTACGTCCAATTTGATATTAATAGTCCTTCATCTGACCACATCTGTGGCCTAATGGTCAGAGTTCCTGCCTACAGATCCAGAGGTCTCGGGTTCGATTCCCGGCGCTACCAGATTTTCTGAGAAGTAGTGGATCTGGAACGGGGTCCACTCACCCTGGTGAGGATAATTGAGGAAATGAAATAACGGCTCCAGTCTAGAAAACTGAGATCAACGACCGTGGGAATTCGTTTCGCTGACCACGCGACACCCTCTGTTCGTTAAAGCTGGCACTAACTTTGCCGACAAGCGGTGGTCGCTCGGTTGGTATAGTTCGCTTGCGGACTACAGGCCACGGAGTTATCTGATTGGCTATACCGAGCCCCTGGGAAGAGGTCCCGAGAATGGACCCTCTCCACATTTCTCCCGTACAGTCATAAGCATTCTGTTGATGTAAATGTTAGTAATGATCAGCTCGGCTAGCGAATAGCGCTTTGGGCAAACACCAGAGTGGCTGTAGAAGACAGGCAGTAGGTGCCGAAGGGGAAACTTCATAATCGATACCCCCACCATCCATGGGACTTCTTTCCGCAGTCTCAGTGTAGTGGGCTAGCACGAATCTTGCCCTCAGTCTCCACGCGGTGTGATTTGGAGGGGCCCATGTAACTCCCACAACCCCTAAGATGAAAAGAATTTCTGCTTCTAGTTTGACTCAGTTAATCCTGTTGTCTGCAAAATTAAAATTGTGGTTATACAGCGAGTGTCATTTTGCGGGCAGAAAAGAGTCGGACGCGTCTCCCGTCGAGTCGGGCGGACCCGACCCATAATGCCTAAGTTCCCTTGATAGTCGCGCTCTATAGAACATGCACTGTAATTGTCTCGAATTATTTTCAATATACAGTTTGCCTATCATTACATTTCAATTGTGTATTTTTAACAACCGATAATTGTTATTTTTTTTATATTCCTCTATCAATCATGTGTGTATGCTCGGTCATCGAGAGCTGAGCTTAAACATTACTCCGTCAAGGCGTACAGGGATCATGGTGGTAAAACTCCACATATTCTTAACCTCAGCACTAGATGAAAAAAAAATTATCACCTTCACACTTCATATGTCTTATCTTTCTGACTATCTGTCCAATCGCCACATTTGAATATTATTATTATCACCATCATTATTGTTAGAAAACGTGGATCTATACATCCACTCCCCCATACGCTTTAATGGTGTAATGGCTAATCAATTAAGCGTAGGGACAACTCTTTTTACCATCATTAATATAGGCAGTAACTCTCACTAAGATTCTTCATCACTTTCCAATGAAAAATTTTCAGTTTGTTGACGGTTTGACTAGACAAGTTTACTGACTTAAATGTATTTTCCCACACGCGGGCCTTTGTACTTTCTGCATATTTTAGCTCTTTGAAGCGTGAAATTCATGCAAATGATATTTAAAAATTCAGTTCCTACAGCACAGAAAACAAACTATATTTCCATAACAAAGACAAACCGGTTCATTCTGCTGAAGGAATTTTGTTATGAGAATCATAAGTACAGTCTGAGTCAAAACGTAAAGCCTTTAGTAGACTGTTAAATCAGGTGGAGTTCTGCCGACGCGAATGGAGACACTGCTTTGTTCTTGTCTTTTTCTACAGGCTCCGTTTGGGGCATTATTTTACTTCTGTCTCTCCCTTAGAAAAAGGATGAACTTCAAAACATTAAATATAAAAGAAAGAAGGAGAGATTTTTCTCGCTGTACATCGAAGTATTTTATACAAATTTTAAAAATATGTTTACCCACTATTTATATAAAAAAAATTTAATATCACAGAATTTGTTACGCAAGAATAAGACAAGCTCGACTGTTTAAAGAGACTACTAAAATGTTTGAAATAACACATGAAATTTATATTTGATGCTAACTTTTGTTTTAAAGCTTTCTTACAATTTTTTATAAATATCTTATTATTTTGTTCATATTCCTGTAACTTTTTAATTACAATTAATTCGTGGGGGGAAAAATAACTTACAAAAATTTAAGATTTGAGGTTTTCACGGCGGTGACTATGAAGAAAACAGCCTTCTGGGATGTGGCACCGTGTAGATGTGGTGTTAACCGACGTTTCGGAGGAACGTATCGCCTCCATCTTCAGGGTAGAAGGAAAAAGCAGACTTGTCTGCTTGTACAGGTTATCACAATCTCTTCGCTTGTGAATTTATTTTTCCTTCTACCCTGAAGATGGAGGCGATACGTTCCTCCGAAACGTCGGTTAACACCACATCTACACGCTGCCACATCCCAGAAGACTGCTTTCTTCATTCATTTATATAATTTATGTTAGTTATGAATAGGATTGGAATAGTGCCACATTTTTATTATTTTATGAAGGAACAGTGATCATATATCGCACTTTGTATTAAGATTTTTATTATATATTTTACCTGTTATTTTTTTTTAGTATTCTCGGCATGAACCTCTTCGGTTGTAGATTCTGTGAAATTCAAGCAGACGGAACAAAGACATGTGACAGAAAGAACTTTGACTCTCTCCTCTGGGCCATTGTCACAGTGTTTCAGGTATAATTCATCATCAGCTCTTCCTTCATTACATATATTACTATATACTAACACGTTTTACCATTTAATCGTATACCGTAATAAAGCGCCGTTGCCGGTGACAGTACTAATGACAATTAACGCGTATGATTTGCCACTTCTGGACGCTGATGAATTTAAGCGAACGATTTCGCTTTTGGCTTTCGTTAATTCTGAATAATTTACTTAACATCGGTCTTTAAATTAGTATAATTTTCTATCCAACATCCTTTCAGTACTTCCGATTAAAATTCCGTAAGCATTTCTCATCTTCTATGTGCATGCTACATGCTCTCACTCATCACATTCTCCTTGATTTTATCTCCATTAAAATATTTATAGAATATATAAATTATGTCGGAACCATTGTTTAGTTTTGTAATAAATGTCTTAATTATGAAGATGCTACCAACAAGCATTTCAGAATAATTATTTAAGAAGTAAGATTTTTCTACCCTGAAGATGGAGGCGATATTTTCCTCCGAAACGTAGGTTCACACAATATCTACACGGCGCCGCATCCCAGAAGACGCCATTCTTCAGTTATTTAACAACATCAATATTTTTCTCAGAGCATTAAGTTCAAGCAACTAGAGTTAGTGTCCCAGTTAACCGTGTCACAAAGTTTATAATAAGAACGAATATTTTTATATGTCTACGTGCTTGGGTTACAGTATAGGACTGAAAATATAATCGAACCCAGGGGTCCAGTTTCTTACTTTTGTGAATATGGCAGTGAACTATCGGGCTCCATAAGAAACGGGGAATACCCTAACTGCAAGCAGTTCGATGCCTATGTCTTGCTGGTTGCCTACTAGTCTAACTCTTCGCTGCCGAAGAAAAAGACAGGATATTCTACCGGACTACACGGTGTCATATCCCGGGAGACAGCATTCTTCATAGTAGCGTAATGCTATAAGAGAAGTCAGATGAAAACAAATGACGACACAGCTGACCCCCAAAAGTAATAGAGTGTGTAAATATAGCTTAGGTTTAAAGATACAGAAACATTTGTTATCAAGCGTCATATTTTGTGAATTTAAAAATAATCAGATGAATCCTAATTACTTGTTGCGCAACTAAATATTTTACGTAATTCGCCCATGCATTAGAGGACTTCGTCAGGTTTTCATTTCGTTCACTTATTTAAACTACCAGTTTATAATTTTCTTTAAATCGCCTATTCTAATTCATGAAAGAGTACACAACCGCGTTTGTATTCCCATCGAGGGTGAAGTGGCAAAGTTTCATACGTATGTTTCGCTTTGTGGTGTTTCACATAATGTGTGTATGCCATTGATATAGTGTACGTGGAGCATACGCACTTTATTTCAAACACATGCTGTCGCTGTGTAACAGTGCTCTTTGAGAGTTCATCGTTATCTTCCATCAGCATATAGATACACTGAGCGTGACGAGTCGAAAGTCATAGATCGATTCCTCGCAATAGAACAGGTAATGTATACAACCAACATTAAGAAATATCCCTAATTTATAACTATTACATCCCAAAGTTGGCATGGATACTCAATGGAATGTCTTCTGATTATGTCATAATTCCAATACTCTAAAAGTAACGTCAATAAACTTAAGCTATAATAATGAATTTTACAAATTTATATTTGCTTTCATCTTGTTTACATACTGACTACATTATATATTTTTACTATTCTGAATACTCATGAACAGTATCGTGAGAGAAGTTAAGTACTTGACAAAACGTCAAAAATAAACGGACATATTAATTCGTATTTGGACGGTGCATAATGAGAACGCGATTATTCAATTTTTAAAAAATAAAAAAATTAAATTCAAAATAATAATCTTCCTTGAATTTCTTTCTATGTTCTAGTTTGTACCATCACACTTAAAAACGTTTAATATAATTACATAATTAATAATTATTTTATTTTTAGCATGCTCATTCATTATATATAACTTCGTAACTACTATCAGAGCAACGTGCATTGTGTTTACACAGTTCTGAATTGCTAAATAAAAATGTAAGCTAATATAATTAGGCCTTTTTTATTATACTGTAAACTATATGAACAACATCACATCCTAACTTGTAATAACATAATAATATACATTACTTTTAAAGATTTTATGACGTAATCAGTCGATTTTCCTCTGTTTTCAAATTTCAACACTTTTTTGCTTGCTTATTATAATCACGCTTAGCTTACCTGTCCGTATTTTGCTTTCAATCATAATCATGAATCTTTGTGCCAAACTAATCGCTTACAGTGCCACCGGCACTAGCTTACAACCTTATTTGCGCATATTCGTAAGAAAATGTTGGTCCCAGTATTGTACGCTTTGTGACGCTTCACACATTACACTGCATACACAGCCTCGATATAAAGTCCATAGCAGAGAAAATGTTACACAAATTTCTGGATCTTGCTTCAAAAAAGTGCTAAATTCTACTGCTGCAAAGGATGAGGGATTAAAAACACAACATTCATTAACCACACTGGACGGCGTTAATTATAGTTTATGCTGTTGCTAGTGTGACGGACCAGGATGAACCAGGTCAAATGTTGATTTTCTAAATAATCATTTCTCCAAACCGTACATGTGTGTGGCAAACGAACGCTGCTGATAACATATGAACAAGAAGTGAACATGGAAAGAGCCGTGTAGCACTTCTCCACAGATGCCCATGTACTATAAATATCCGTTAAATATAGGTGCATATTCTGAGACTCGTGCGAAATACATATTTGTGTATGAAACCTTGAAGTAAACGCATATACAGGGTGTTTACATTATAGCGCAGCAGCACCGTAAACCAGACCTAGCTTCCACGAATTAATCTTGGCGAGCTTGCTTTCCAAGAACGTTCGCAACGTCGCAAATTGCAGACACTGCTGTTACAACAGTACTTTAAAAGAGGTAATGAAATTCCCAGAACAACGCACGTGGTTTCCACTCATCTATATGTAGACCTTCCTATCTATATAGACAAGGGAAGTGTCATTTTCATAAACCGATTATTTTAATGCTAATTAAACGGGCAGGTTGACAGCAACTGCATGAAACTAATGAAACGTTTATATTATATTGCCGTTGTAACATTAAATTTAACATTTATTGCTCTTCTATGGACTTTATAACTCGCTGTATATTACACGCTTACTGAATAACTCCAACTGCAGATTTGTTTTTGAGTAGTGACACTAATTCTATATAACATTTTTGTAGTGCGTGCTAGTAATGCATTGTGTGCGTCGAGAGCTGCCGCTTATTTCTCCTTTTCTGCCCTTAAAAGCATCGTGACTTATATCAAGTTTGAAAATAATGCGCTTCTCGTTGTGTTTTGAAACAAGCAGGTCATCGGAAAAGAAAAACGAAACATTTAAATCTGTACCGTATGACAAGACAAATTAAAACTGGATATGCAACTTAAACATTTAAATATTTATTATTTTTTCTTAAAATACAGTGATCAGCTTGGATTTTATGTTATACAATATAAATGATTAAGTTCTGCATCTATTTTAATGGCTTGGAATGTAAAATATTTAAGTCAACCCCTAAAAGCATAATTCATAAATATTTTTTGTTTACATGGCTGTAATTTTATTTTTTGTGTTGGGATCAGTTTACAAAATCCCAACTGCTGCATTCCTGTTGATAATGACACCACAGCACAAGCAGTTTACATCCTTCAATACCTGATCAATTAGTTGAGGGTTTCTAATGCAAGAACTTCCATGTCACCTCCCACTGCATGAACAGCTTCAGCTTCAGATTATTTCAAACGTGCGGCTCTGTTTTATCTTGTACTAACAGCAGTTTATCTTCGGAAAGAATTGCTCCTCAGTAAAATTCTCTCAACTGCATTGTAAGAGTTAATATTCTTTCGATCATATATTATTTCGTAACTCTTTTCATGGGATATATTTTGACACTCCTATATCATAGGTATTGTCACATTTTGTAATACATTGCAGAGGAAACCTGCCCAGTTTTCTGATATAGTTTATTGCGTTGTACAAGAATCTAAATTGGTTACGAAAGTATATACTTTTTCAAGTTTATTTTTAAGTTCTCCATAGATGGGTCCTTTGCAGAGAACTGTTAATGGTAACTGTGAAACACATAGCCTAATTTCGTGTGTCATACTATGAAATACGGTAAGTCTCAAAATTTGGTAGGTCTTTGTTTTGAACTATGTACCACATTACGTAATATTTCATCAAAACATCATATAAGTACTGTAACTACGTATGTCACACTCGTGAAACATTAAAATGTTACCACACATTCATATTTGGACATCAGATGAGTAATTTATGTCAGGCCTGTATGTATTTCCTGTATATCTAGACGTCACCTCCAGCAATTAAACTCCAGAATAAAACTATGTATGTATATCGAGTGAGAAATTCGTTCATTTTTATTAACAAAGGGATAAATGAAACATTTACATATAATACTGGACAGAAAGCGTGAGTCATCTTCTGTCTTCAGTAGGATAGAGACCGGGGATTGACAAGAGGACATACAAGTAAAAGGGTTGGAAACGACAAGAAACAGGGGTAAGTAAACTGTGTTGAAATGAAAGAGAGGGAGAAAGAATATGGAGAGGAATGACAGTAAAAGAAACAAAAATAAAGTACGACAGCAATAAGGATGGAAGGAGATAAAGGTTAGAAAGCAGGAAATGAGTCTCGCTATCGTCTGTGATGCGCAATACCGCAGTAGTAATGTGATAGGAAGGAAATGGTAGGCGCCATGGCAACTTGGTCCCCAGAATTTGTGCAGGCCTGATTTAAATTATGTAAACAATTTATTTAATATATTGCACATTTATACGGTATTATGTACATAGCAGTTTTCAGTGATAAATTAAGAAAAATGGCTGCTAAGTGTAGGTAATTATTTTGGTAATAATTTTTTCGTATCCTAAACAGAAATCTATATACTCTCCCTTTACCATAAAGTACTCTGTGTTGCATTTACTTAAATCCATCGAAGTAGCTAACTTCTGCAACTTATGTACAAACATAAGGTTTATACATAAAACACTGTGGAAATGCCTATATTTTGCAATATATTTTTCAGAGGACACGTGGAAATTAAATGGAATATTAATAAGGTTCATCATACAGGTTTCTCATTTTTTTATTTTAACTATATATTTTTGACCTACTTTTTAAAAACATTATTTTTGTCACCTCTGTCACATAATACAGAGTAATTTTGCAGATTAAGGTTTTGAATCGCTTGTGGTACACCACGAACGTCAGGAAGGGCTTAGAGACAGACTCAAGTGTCACAAATTATTGCTATAAATACTGGTTCTACAATTTAGCCTCCAAATATCTTAAAAGGTTAGTGCAAAATCAAATATAATAACTTGGAATTATAATCTGTAAATCAGTAAATACAATGATAAAGCAAGGCTATATTAATATATGACAGAACACGCCAAAACCCTTTCAAATAAAAAAGAAATTACTACACGCTACTTGAACTATCCTTTGTATTGTAGATATTCAGTACCCGTCCAAGGCTGATTATTATCCTGGGATGTGGAGCCGTGTAGACTGGTAGATGTTTACCAATATTCCTATGAAACATCGGTGAACATTTACCAAACTGTACGTCGTCACATCGCAGAAGACAGTCCACTCAACAGTTACCGTCATGAGAAATTCAAATTCAGCAATATGGTCACAACTTTCAATTCAAGGAGTCGAACGTGGCACGTTAAAACGCCGAAACGTAACTTGGACGTGTACTCCTTTATTCTGTAGTGACCTAGAAGTTTCGTGTGTCGCCATTAGGTTGCGTGTACAGTAGATGTGTTTTGGGTCATTGTACTCGTGTTGTGACTTTGTATTGTACTTGTGAATAGTGTACGTCTTGGTAGAACAGATATGTTTACAATATTAAACACCTTGTCTAGTCAAAGTGATTGCCTGACTCTTTGCTTGATTTATTTAATTGGCTACCTAGAGATATCTAGAAACCTTTTTTAGCAAATATTTAGTAGAATTGAGTAATATTTAAAGCTTTACCTGGATTGAATGCACCAAGGTCTCGGCCAATAAGTCGCGTTAAAGTTTAATTACGAACGAGAATTCCAGGGACCTCCCCGTCTCTCCATCACCACAGTCGATTTTATTGATCCTAAGTTAGTCGATGTCTGAAAAGTCTCTCTTTTTATGATATCGACCCTGATCATGAGACAGGGTAGTCTTCGAGACGTCAGAGTTTAATTCAGCTTTGACGCGGGGTGCCGTCCTACAGGTGCATTTAACAGAGCTGTTCCCGTAATGCTGAATGCAAATCAAGACGGTGGAAACATCCACCTACTACAATGAACATATAACAGTATTTGAGACTGGAAACTCGAAAAGTCGGAGCATATGAATTATTTTTATTGTTTTAATCCTCTTGTGTATTACTATATAGTATTATTATGCAACCGTCAATACAACAAATTCGTAATAAATAAATCAATATTACTGCATTAATATTTGTTTGTTATGTATATTTGCTAGTTATCTCGATCCAGATGAATCATCAGGCGATTTTCATGATGTGTACTATTCGTTATTTAACTGTATTTCTAATGTGGATTCATATTAGTGATCATTATTGTAAATTTCGTTACAGATGGTCTTAAAATGTAAAATGTTATAACTCGGTCAAAATTTAAAAAACTACGTTTTTTTTCTTTGCTTGAGCGTGAAGTGCAGGTCTGTGATGTTGTATCGCTGGGTAGAGGAGTTTTCTGGGAGTCCGCTTTATTTTTTCTTTTCCTGCAGACATTACGCGGCGATTTTCCATATGTAAGTGATGCATGTTCCATTTTCCATGTGTGGTGCCGTGAGTGATGGTGTAAGAAGTTAATGTGCCTTGTATATGGGTACCACGTGTTCTTGCTGTAAGACAGCGGTTCTTCCCCTTCTCAGCTTCTGTTTGCATGTACATAAACAAATATCAAGACAGTGGTACTGCTTTATTTATTGCGAATTTGTTGTGTTGACCATTGTATAACAACACTATGTGTATCAAGCAAAAGGGAGGCGAACAGAATAATTATTTTTTTTAATTCGCTTACTGGGGGGTGGAGTCCAACTGGGTCCACTCGGCACGGCGGCCACTGATTGGCCTATTGTACCTGCCCCGGGTGATTATGATGATGGAGAATTTGGTGGAATGAAGATTGGCAGGGCAAACCGAAGCATTCGCAGAAAACCCACCCCAGCCCCACTTTGTCCACCACAAATCCCACTTGACCAGACCCGGGATCGAACCCGGGCCGCCGCGGTGGGAAGCCAGCGACTAACCGCTTGAGCTATGGAGCGGCCTGAAGTCGTTGCCATGAATTTTGTTTTAACAACCGAGAAACTGCACTTTCATAAAGGCATGTTTAATAAATACAAAAACTAACAGTAATCTATGAAGCATTTACGAGTCATATATACCAGAATGTATTTAAAACTTAATTAACTGCTATTTTAGTAAATATAATTATGAATGACATAAATTACAGCTATACGTAAAATATATAATACACGAGAGGTTCATATAAATATGATGCCCTTCCTAGGTTATCCTATACATGACATCAGTTGCGTTAGCGCGTCTTCCTTGCGAATTTCCTCTCCGTTTATATTTTCTCTAGAGCTTCTTCTATTTTGAAATGATCCAGATTAAGCTGCCTGCAGTAGTCACACTCTGTTATGATTCAATTACTTGCTACAATTAAGTCTCCTTACAGTATGTCTGTGCATTAGGAATGCCATGACCATCTTCACATTCAATATGTAGAAGCCTACCCTGCACCACTAAACATTATAAATAGTTCTACAGTAATGTTACATGTGTAGGTGGGTTTGTGTAAATGTGTCAGTCACTTTGATTAGACAATATTCTGTCCCTTGTCCTTGTAAAACTGGTGGATACAACAGCTCATTTGCACCACTCTGACAATAATTAAATTCTAACGTAGTTTTTTCATTAATTATTGTTATTCAGTTAATTCCAAGCGTATTCCGATCATTTTAAAATCAACGTCATTCAGTCCTCATGATAACAATATTCATACCAGTCGTTCAATATACAAAAGTTTTTCTTTGTAATTCTTTGCATCTGGAAGTACAAACAACCATAACTTAACAGTGTTTTCACATCCCTAATACAGTTTACGTAGTAGTGTTTTGAATATACGCATACGAAACTTCGTTATTCATAACATAGTTTCAGCAACGGGAGGCATTTATTGAAATGTTCAATATTAAAATTATTACTGATAATTTCCTCTCGAGGCTTGCGCTAGAACTAAGATTTTTAAATTTGTTTTGAAAAAAAAAAGAATCTTCTCAATGCACAGTTACTGGTATGAATTTTAATTTTCTCCTCCGTAGGTTTGTGTCCTGAATATTCTAATTCGAGACCACCTAAACAATATTTCATATCACATCTGACTTCACGCTACGTTGTTGTTTAATTCTTGTCTGCTACGCCACTGACGCTGTTAGTTGCCTATCGGTTGAGACGGCGGAACAAATGAAAATGTGGTTTCCATTTCTGTCTACCGGACATGATGAAATGTGAGGGCGGCATGAATAGATTTCCTAATATTCACGCCACTGTTAGCTTTCGCCTGTGAGTAATGATCCAAAAGAAATGTTTGTTTCTGACAACTCTGATATATTCGAGTGATGCGGAATAATTTATGGAAATGTATTTACTGGCTAAAGTATTTAAAATATAATCTACGGTATGTACATTGTAAAAGAAACAATCACCGTTTCACTCATAAATCCTAAGTCATCAGTAGAAATCGTCTCTATGCTGAATATTATGTCTTATTCACTGCCTGAGACGTATTTGTTATATATAACGTTTCGAAGAGTAAATATTTTTCCATCATCGTGTGTAAAGGCGACAGGATCCTCCCTGGTCAGTTCGGCCTCACTGGATAGCAAGGAGACTAGCTATTTCTTTGGGGCCCAACTGAATAGGATCATTTGCCCCTTTGTACCTGGTGACGGGGACATATCTACTTTCCGAAAAATTGTGTATATAAGATACAGTACCTCAGATAGGGGAACATGTGACAGATGATGATCACATAATTAACCAATCGCTGTCACAAACCACTACAGAACACGCATATGAACCATTCCATAAACCGCATTCAGAACTGTAACCATCCAGTCTGAGATGTGCAGTTTCCTATATTGTTATATAGATATCAGTCACAAGAAATTGGATATTGCTTGCTATCTCATTTGTTCCGTGCGTCTCGTTGTAGGATAACACGGCCACCGTGTCTGAAATGAAAGTAACATTTGTGTTGACTCCCTTTCTTGTCAGTTGTGTAGTGCCTACTTTGTAACGCATATTCACGATGGTCTCCTCATGCCACACAAGACATGCAGACATTCCGGAAACATACGCCACATCTGTATGAAGTCTACCTGTCATGTCTAACTCCCCTTGTAATTAACAATGAAACATATTACAGTTCAATGTGTCCTGCAGAGGGTGACACACGGCAAATGCAGTATATTACCTCGTTTTGATAGAAGCGGTGCCCACTTAAGGGGCTTTTATATTATGTGAGAAACAAACTCAACAGTACTGTCTTTTGGGATGTGATGCCGTGTAATGTAGTAGAAGTTTATCTACTGCCTCCATCCTCAGGGTTGAATTGTAAGCTGAACAAGAGTAAGCCAAGAAAGCACATTTCTGCTTGCTGGTTACAAGCTTCGCTTACTCTTCCATAGTGACCCCAGCGAGAACCTCAGATGTAACGAAATAAATTTACGCTACGATGGATATTTCTGAATTAAATTTAAAAAAAATATATAATTTATCATTCCTAATGAATGGAATATATATATATATGTCAAATCTAATTCGAACACTCACGTTTCTTGTTACACTTCTTCCTTGAGCCAGCACCTTAATAATCAAAATATTTGTAATGAAATTATAGTGCAACATAGCATTGAATATTAGTACAAAATTGGATTTTTTTCAATTGACCTAATCCTTCCAGCCGCACTATGGACCCTGGGGTCGACTCAGCCTCTAACAGAAATGAGTACCAGGAATCTTCCTAGGGGTAAAGGGCGGGAAGCTGGCATGCAAGGCTGACAACCTCACCGCCATCTGTAAGCCGATTGTCTAGGAAATGTAGGAGCCTCGACGTCTCAGAGCCCTATGGACCTCTACCGTCTGTTACAGGGATAATTTTACGTTTACCTTCAAACGTTTTAGTTTATTTTTCAGAACACAAATGTATTTCCCGTTATGAAATTGACATTAGATATTTAATCTTTACATATGGACAGTTAAACTGTTGAGAAATGTGGTATTTTGGGGTACCGACGCCGTAAGGTCGTGAAAGAGGCTGACATCGATTACACGGTGTTATAATCCACAAGACTATACTCTGCATAGACAGCGCCGCGAAAACCTCAGAGCCAACAACAAAGTACTGTTGTTCAACTCTTCGTATCGACCTCACCCTCATTCAGAGAACACACACAAACAAAATGCACAGTATGATCACCTAACGGTTAATACACATGATGTGTCCACTTTAATCCCTGCGTAATTGTAGCTACACAAATCAGAGCTGGTCATGGATTCTACATCTGCACGGGTGTACGTACACTGCACACTAGATCACCTTCACGTTCAGTTTCTTTGATGCAGATTCTGGCTCCGAAACGATTCACTGGGCCCATCTCTGGCAAGTTGTATGACTATACACATATCAGTACCTCCCAATGCACACCGTCAGCTTTGATTACGCAAATCTGTTTAGCTATACTTACGTTAGAAGCCATGCACGGTAAACCTATCCAGTTTCGTGACAAAGCGGACCTAAACAACATAAATTCGCCATGGAATTAGTTATGTATTGCATAGTTAACTTTTAATTCTCTCGTGGTTGGCTTCATTACTGAGCTATCCGTGGAGAATTGCTACAGCTAACTTTACAACACGTCCATAATTTTGTGGCCAATTCACGGCAACGTAAGTCACGGAAATGTGTAAGTTTACATTCACACCGCAAACACTTGTTATAAATCAACTTATGTTATTATAGAGATCATGAGGGGACAGGAGACGAACTTTGAGAGTTCCCCCTTTAGTGAGAGCTATGCTTATTTATTTTTCTGTCTGTCCACTAGCTAACATTCTTGTTTTCTCTGTCCTAATTTCAGTAACGTAACGCGTTGGCCGTTAATTTTTACACTAATTGTCATATTTTGTGGGAAACTTGTTTGTTTTTGGTTCTTTTCCAGTATTTTAGGAATGTACCTATTTGGTGGTAAGTTTTGCATGCTCTCAGATGGATCCAGAGAGTGTAATTGTGACGAAATCGTGAATCGTCACCCGCAGTGCGTTTGTGACAGAAAACATTTTAACAATATTCTCTGGGCTACCGTCACAGTGTTCCAGGTAAGTCACTCAATTTTCATATATTTTCTTATCATATCTGTTACTGTAATGACCCATGTGGTCAGCTCAATAAATGATTATGATAATTTGTCGATATTACTGACGAAATATAATCATTTCATCCAACAAAAACAGTAACCTAGTCTGTCTAAAACATCTTCGAGGGCACATCATATTTACAGCAGGCAATCTTACGGAAGAAAATGCCTGTGTCTTAAGTGTGATCTGTAGTATAGAAATTTTGGTTTACATTCCATGTCGACGGTAGAATTTAACAACTTTGTAATGCGATAACGACCAACATCATCGAGTCTGATGACGCAACCTCGGAGATGTTTTATACATAGTTATGTTATGTATCTTAATAAATACAGTAATTTATTATTTTTAATAAATACTAATGTTACAGATATTTGTGCCATAGCAGTTCATGGTTAGGCGAGGGAATGTTTATTAAAATTCTCTTCGATATAATATATACAGCCATAACATAGGTTTCACAATTTTGAAATTCACCTTGGTTCGAAATATGTTTCAAAAATAAATATCTGTATACGAACCTGAGTTTTGTCACTAAAGAACGACGCTTTCCGGCCAGTAACATAATGAAATACAAAATTAAGAATGCATCTGTTACTACATAAATTTGAAATAGCTTATTTTGATTAAGGAAAGTGATGTTTAGTGACTTAAAATTCTTTATTGTAACACTATAGATATTAACAAAGTTGTGGAAATAACAATATATAAAATATTTTCAAATAAATTTTACGTCAGTGACTCACTTCTAAAAGTGTAAATAGCAGAGCTTTCAATATTTAGTCCTTTAACATTAAGTGATGCCGTTTAACATTGTTCCCAGGCAAAGAATCGTGATTTATCTCCAGAAACATACTTGTCACAAAAATAATTCCTTCGGTCATGCAAAATATTGTTTATATTAGCACAATGTATTGTGAGGCTTAGAAGTGTTAATATTTTGAAACAATTATAAAGAAAATCATACGGCACGAACTGCAAGTTTGGCACAGTCTTGCCCGTAACACTACTTTTCTAAACTATTTTCACATTTTTAATAACATGTGCATGTTCTGCCCTTTAGCTTTCCCGTAAATAGCTTTATTCCTGTTCGACATGGTTTAACTGTCTTCAGATAAAATTGTTGCTAATAACTGCATATCCTCGTCCCCTGTGGGAAGGAGTGGCGGGAGGGAAGAGAGGGGGGCACTCACATAGTGTACCTGAACACATTAAAATTATTTCCAAATTCTCAGTTGACGTCCAAATTACTTTTCTGCTGGCCATGTTGACGAAAGAATTTGCAGCATAAATACCCGCTACATTTAAATGAAATCGTCTTGGAAGGAAATTAAGTCTATATACCTCTTATGAAAGTATGCTACAAGCCGGAAGGTCGCAGGTTCGATTCCCTATGAGGTCATTGGATTTTTAAATTGACCTAACTCTTCTTGATTATGGACATTATACTGTGGTCTTCCCTTCCCCTTTATACCCACGGTTTACTCTTCTACCCCGAAAGAAGAAGCAGCCATTCCGTCCGAAACGTTGGTAATGATTTACCAGACTGTACGATTTCACATTTCAGGATAGCAATCCTCATTTGGGGAAACAATTTTTATTTACCTAAGTAACATCTTATGCCTGCCCGTTTATTCATTTATTTTGTTGCAAAATTTATTAAAATTCGAAAGAGGTAAGGTAAAGATAAAATTATTCCTGTAACAGGCCGTGGAGGCCCAGAGGGTTGTGGGACGTCAAGGCTCCCACATTTTCTAGACAATCGGCTCACAGATGGCGGTGAGGTCAGCCTTACGCGCCAAGCTAACCCTGTAACAGGCCGTGGAGGCCCAGAGGGTTGTGAGACGTCGAGGCTCCCACATTTTCTAGACAATCGGCTCACAGATGGCGGTAACGCTGCCAGCCTTACTCGCTGACCGGCCGCCCTTTACTCCAAGAATGTTCCTGGTACTCATTTCTGTTAGAAGCTGACTCGACCCGAGGGCCATAGTGCTGCTGGAAGGGTTAGGTCAATTGAAAAATCCAATGACCTCATCGGGAATCGAACCCGCGACCCTTGCGGCTTGTTGTACCTCAAGCAACTACGCTAGCGTGACCCAGCACCCGAAACATCCGTGCCATAAAATGGCAATCTGTAATGATATTCGTAGGGGCAGTACTAACTAATTTCCAATATAATTAGCTGAACCATACGACAGGAGTAACTTTGAGATGGTCTGCAATTTCTTACATGAAACACAGAGCAAGAATGAAGCAGTTAGTACTGTCACCATCAGCACAACATTGTTCTCAAGATATTATCATGCTAATTTGGCACAAGGGATGTTTCTTCCGTTAGTCCTCCCCCTCTCTGATTTAATTGCATTGGCTAGACACGCAACAGTCCAATTAAATCGTTAGTACTAACAGCTCTCTTTAATTAGTGCGGTAATTGAAAACTTAAAATTGGTATCCTTACTGAGACGACTGGAAATAATTATGGAACGCATACTAAGCAGCTGATACGTGGGTAGAATCAGCTGTGAAACCCGAGTTCATTTATTGCATTTCAGTATTAATTTGGTCTGGTGTAAACTGCAAACTTGCTGTGCGGAATCTGTCATTCTAACATAACGTAAAACTGTAGCTCTCTTTTATTCGTAAGAGTACGGAATTATTTACAATTAAACATTGGCCACCATTTGTAAGTTACGTACTTATCTATAGTGCTAGGCAGTGCCATAGCTCAAGCGGTTAGGAGCTGGCTCCCCACCGCTGCGGCCCGGGTTCGAGCCCGTGTCTGCTCAAGTGGGATTTGTGGTGGACAAAGTGGCGCTGGGGCAGGTTTTCTCCGAGAACTTCGGTTTCCCTTGCCAATCTTCATTCCACCAAATTCTCCGTCATCATAATCACCCGAGGTAGGTACAATAGGCCAATCAGTGGCCGACGTGCCGAGTGGACTAAGCTGGACTCCACCCCCTACTATGCGAATCTGTAGTGTTAATAATCACCGCTGTGACAACCTTATTTTCTAATATACATAAGGAAAGGTAACGCTATCAATGTAACAGTCCGTGGAGGCCCATAGGGTTTTGAGACGTTGAGTCTCCCACATTTTCTAGACAATCGGCTCACAGATGGCGGTGAGGTCAACCTTACGCGCCAGCCGCCCTTTACCCCCAGGAATATTCCTCGTACTCATTACTGTTAGAGGCTGAGTCGACCCCAGGGCCATAGTGCGGCTGGAAGGATTATGTCAATTTAAATAATCCACCTCATCGGGACTAATATACATAATTACCTATTTTTTCACTAATTTTATCTCTTGAAGTATAAACCTATGCAATTTCGTGGCACCACGTTCTACGTTTCCCATTAAACTAGGTAGTGCTTTACAGTTGCATAGTTCCCCATAGATCGCTTCATCAAGTAGCGAGCTTATAGCAGTGGGTGCCGGTAGTTCGTCTCTCGTCTTGATTATTAACAGAATTCTCAAATTTCTCATGAAAATTTGCTTCCCGGTCGAAATATTTAATACGCAGTATTCAACCATCATGAATAATGACAGGTAATTTGGTTTATTAATCCTATTGCCAAACTTAGTGTGCTTACGATAACTGCAAAATTAATAATCGAAAAAGTTCCTCAAGATTCCACTTTTCTGTAACGTCATGCCATGTACTTTCATAGCTAAGTACCAATGTTTTGGAAAAAATACAACTGTTATCCCCTGATAGGCATACTTAAGTGCCGGGATAGCTCAGTCGGTATAGCGACAGGTTACGAGTTGGAGGCCGGGGTTCTATTCCCGGCAGGGGGGCAAGATTTGTCTCTTCTCCACAGCGCCCACTCCGGATCTAAGTCCCATCCAGCCTCCTATGCAAAGGGCATCGGGGGTAAAGCGTCAGGGGCGTGAAGCTGACCACTCACCTCCACTTAATGCCGAGGTCAAGAATGGTGGAGCTATACCTCCAATCCCCCAATGTTTTCGTGGAGTGGTCCTTAATTAATTAAGCTTAATTTTAATTTGTGCGGTAGCATAGTTCGTTGAAGCACTATGGTACAAGCCGGAATGCCGCGGGTTCGATTCCCAATGAAGTCATTGTACAGTGAAATAACTCTATCTCGGAAACCGTTCCGAAAAGGACACATGTACATATACAAATTTTGCTTAGAATGACCGATACTATGACCTTCCCTCCTGGGACATCCTGTATACAAGTTAAAGTGCACACACTTTGGTAGTGTAAGCTACTACTGGTCAAACANGTATCTCGGAAACCGTTCCGAAAAGGACACATGTACGTATACAAATTTTGCTTAGAATGACCCATACCATGACCTTCCCTCCCGGGACATTCTGTATACAACTTAAAGTGCACACACTTTGGTAGTGTAAGCTACTACTGGTCAAACATGCGTGGCTCTAAGCAAAAGGAAACTTTCTAACCCGGTGCCAGACCCAGCTGGGGCTTCAGCGAGGTCCCTGGGAAAAACGGATAATTTTACTTTTGTGTGTAACACGTCACTCACAGAAGATCAAGCGCGCATTACACACAGACAGGTCACTAAATCCTTTCAGTTTCCATTCGTTGGTTTTATAACTTTCCCAGAGTCCGCTATTGTGCCTAATCAGTGTGACAACCCAACTTCAAAAACGACGACTTCTATTTCGTGCAAAAACCCTCTCCATGAAAGTGTTACAATTGAAGATTTTTATTTCCATAAAAATGTATAGGTTCTCGAAAAAATCACTGTACATATCAAAACTTCAGTGCGACAGTCTCTGAGATTTGAAAGCACAGAAACTGTTAGTGTAGGATTGCTTAACAACCCTCTCAGCGTCTAGAATAGGTGTACAACCACGAATGATGATTTGGAAGGAAGCTGTAGTATCCTAATTGAGGTACTATCCCAGCATATGCCTGGAGTAAATGACGAAAACCTGTCAGGATAACCGATATCCCGGCCAATGTTCAAAAGAAGCGCTATCGCTGCGCCAACCTGCCTAGTAGGTATTCACGGGCATGAAAACCGCAAAACTTACGCCAGAAACTTAGTGGGGTTACTAATTGTGTACGTCACTGCAGATGCTACCCATGTACAGTTCATAAGTATGCGTTTGAGGCCGATGTGTGGAACGTAGTGGCTCTACAGAGTGATTGTGATCTCTCTCCTGACAGATCCTTACCCAAGAAGACTGGAACGTGGTGCTGTTTAACGGAATGGAGAAGACAAGCCACTGGGCAGCCCTGTACTTTGTGGCTCTTATGACTTTCGGGAACTACGTTCTTTTCAACCTCCTTGTCGCGATTTTGGTGGAAGGTTTCTCCGCTGAGGTAAGCTACAGTTAGACTGCTTACGCAAAACACGCTCTGTCTTACTGTCCAGGGTTGCTCCATGGCAATGGGGATCCTTGGTAAAGTACTCTCTATCTTACTGTCCAGAGTTGCTCCATGGCAATGGGGAACCCTTGATAAAGTACTCTCTATCTTACTGTCCAGGGTTGCTCCATGGCAATGTTGAACCCTTGGTAAAGTACTCTCTATCTTACTGTCCAGAGTTGCTCCATGGCAATGGGGACCCTTGGTAAAGTACTCTCTATCTTACTGTCCAGGGTTGCTCCATGGCAATGGGGAACCCTTGATAAAGTACTCTCTATCTTACTGTCCAGGGTTGCTCCATGGCAATGTTGAACCCTTGGTAAAGTACTCTCTATCTTACTGTCCAGAGTTGCTCCATGGCAATGGGGACCCCTTGTAAAGTACTCTCTATCTTACTGTCCAGGGTTGCTTCATGGCAATGTTGAACCCTTGGTAAAGTACTTTCTATCTTACTGTCCAGGGTTGCTCCATGGCAATGGGGACCCCTTGGTAAAGTACTCTCTATCTTACTGTCCAGGGTTGCTCCATGGCAATGGGGGTGAGGAGTTGTTAGCCCCACGCCCAAATCCCAAGGTGAAGGACCACCCATTGTGACTGTCTGCGACTGCTTATTTAATATATTTACACCTACACTCCATATTTGAAGGCCATCTGATAAGTTAACAAATATGGTGAAAATGTTTTCCAGATACAAAAGCTAATAGCAGAAACTGTACTAACCAGAACTGCAGCTTCTTCCTTTCATATCTTCTTCAGAATTGGTTACATCAGGAGTAAAACCCGGTTCATTCCTGCACAAACACACCAAACCCACTCTCATCTCATGTCATTACAGTCGAGTTTTCTGAAATCAGTTACATCGAAAACGGTCATTTGAGTGTGTTTTTGTGTCAGAAAAAGTTCTAAATATAACTACAGGCACACTTTCTGCAGTTATGAATACTGCAGTGCAAACCGGATGACTCTTGCAACAGTCATGTTAACACTTACATACACATAGAAGTTCAAGGAACAGACGCAATTAAAATTATCAAACGAATTAAACTTGTATTTCGCACATTTTCTTTATTGTATATCGCCAATTTTTTTCTATAAAAAGGTACCTTAAGTAAAGTTACTTACCGTAAAAAATCAACACCGTAGAACATGTCGGGATTTTAGTTCGAATGGCGCTAATGTTTTCGTCGAATAATCATATCGATTTGCTTAAATCATAAACTGTGTAATACTAATGCTACGATAACCTAGACTGATTACTTCAATCAATTGAATTCCATGTTTCCTTCTTGACAATAAATATATTTAAGTATGTATATTCAAACAGCAGAAACCTTAACTGTCGTGTACATGCAACCAATTTTGCATCACACGTAGAGAATTTTTAAGAGATACGATTTTTCTGTTTCAGCGAAATGAGCGCCGCGAACGGGAGCAACGGGAGTTGGCAAAACAAGCTCATCAAGCCCACAAATGCGAATACAGCGATCACTTCTCCAGCCTGGATGGTTCAAGGTCAAGTTCCAGTACCGAATCCGACAGCTACACCACGGGAACACAGGTAATTCCTGACGTATCATCCAGTTTCACAGAATTTTAAGACAAATTGCCGCAACTAGCGCAAGAGGTGCAGCTGTTTCCCATTCACTATTAGATCTTCCCACCTTACTTTTTCTCCTCAAGGTGCCCGAGTACCGTATTTAGTGATCTACCTCCTTGGATGATATCTGCATCTACATTCCTGTTTTCATTTATTTCGTTGTAACTCTTGTTATTTCGCCCCAATTTTGTATCGGACCGCATAAATTGTTTTCCAGCTGCAGACAAGAACGTCAGTTTGTGTTACCCTTTTGCTTTCTTTCATACATTTGTCAAAGTATGAAATAACACTTGGAACAGAAAAATTACAAAATATCATTTAGGGATACTTTCTGTTTATATATACAATTAATGAAACTGTTTTCTTCCTCCATCACACAAACATATTCATTCTTATTTCACAACATTGTACCCTTGTATCCATCGCATGTTTTCACCCACTTCTGGGTCGTCATCAAGTGGTGCAAATTCTGTTCAAGCAGAACTGAACCAACAGTAAAAATATGTTTACTTATAGCAACACTAAACCAATGATGAACTGAGAAGCAACAATAAAATAAAATATATTTCCTTACAGCAATATTAAACCAACAATGAATTGCAAAGCAACAGCACAATATTGTTTTTATTTGCAACACTAAACCAACAATTAATAGCAGAACAACAGTAAAATCAATTATTCCAAGGGCACTTTATTTTATTGTTGTTTTGACAATGCCATAACAGTATATATACCACCCCCCTTGACCCTTAAGTGGGTTGACACATTCAGTTCTTAAAAATACATATTGTGAAATAATAACAATCAGTTCATTTTGTGTGACAGAAGAAAACAAATTTTATTGCAGTATATTTATTTCTGCTGCTGGGGACATGCGGTAGCGTAGTAGGTTGAGGCATTATGCTACAAGCAGAAGGTTGCGGGATCAAAACCTGATGAGGTGGATATTTTCAATTGACCTAATTCTTTCAGCTGCACTATGGCCCTGGAGTCAACTCAGCCTCTAACAGAAATGAGTACCAGGAATATTTTTGCGGGTAAAGGGCGGGCAGCACGTAGGGCTGACAACTCTTACTGTCATCTATGAGCCGATTGTCTAGAAAATGTGGGAACCTCAACATCTCACAACCCTGTGGGCCTCCACACCCTGTTACAGGGATACTTTTACACTTTTTTTTTAATACTTATTTCTGCTGGTTTGCAGTTGCACAGAGTTTAGCAGAGCCACACAACATCAAATAATATCCACCAGCCAAAGAAGTATGTCCAGTTTGGGCCCACACTTTGGATACATGACTTTCTGGGAGATTATTTTGCTTGTTTTTATGGACCAGGAGTTATGTAGCCACATCCATGGTTAGTGTTACATTTTTCCCATTCAAGTGTAACTTATTTTCAGGAGCTGAAGAATAAATGGAGAAGCGCAGAAGAGCTGAGGAAAACTGAGAATGGACATCGTGAAAAGAACAGCTGGAAGCACAAGCAGGAGGTGGATGGTGATTACGAACCAAAGTGCAATATTCAGAAAGGTAAAGAACTAGCCAACATTTAACTTGAAGTTTTGCATCAGAGGACTACATTTGTTGCTTTCTATCTTCTTCTCATAATTCCTTGACTCCTGACAGCAAACCATTCAGTGTGCATCCATACTGGCCTGCAAGCGTACTTTCTCCGGTGCTCTAAGAACCTTGGCCACATTTATGACCCATACCTCTTCTTTCTTGTTAAGTGCTTTTACCTCCATTTCCATACTTTCAGCGCTCATAAATCATCTTCAGTAAACATTTCACTGCTCTAGATGTTTCCCTGAATTATCCATCCATCATTCAATTTCTTATCACATGTTTTCTGAGGTGCAGTTTGCCAAGTATAATTAGAATGATCAAATCAAGGAGGATGAGATGGGCAGGGCAGGTAGCATAAATGTGGAGAAGAGGAATGCATGTACGATAATGGTGGGAAAGCCAGAAGAAAAGAGATCACCATGAAGACCAAGATGTAGGTGGGTGGACAGTATTAAAATGGATCTTAGTGAGATAGAATGGGATGGTGTTTATTGGATTGATCTGACTCAGGATAGGGACCAGTGGAGGGCTCTTGTGAACATTGTAATGAACCTTTTTGTTCCATAAAATATTGGTAAATATTTTTGTGCATATGGTTTCTTCTCAAGAAGGACTCAGCCTCATGAAGTTATGTTAGAGATGCAGTTGTTAGCCCCATGCCTAACCCTCAGCCTGGAGAACCAGGGGCTACCTTTTGTATGGCCCCTACTCTCTGACCTGTCTAGCGTTGGTGACCCTACCAGAAACCTATGCAACCAGTAGCATAGCTGAATCAGGTCATCAGATCGTTCAAATTTCCCACAGGAGTTAAGGCAGAAATCTGGAGGAAGTTCATACTACTGCATTACAGTAAATGTAACCCATCTGCTGTCTGCTAGAGAGAAATGGCCGGGAAGGAATATTAAGGAAAATATTTATCTCACAGGACTGAAAAATTTGGAATATTTGCGACAAAGTATGACTATGAATTATTATTTTATAAATGTCTGTAATAGGATTGTCATTTGCAATGCATGTGAGGGAGAAATGATTTACACTTTCTGATGTCTGAAGACTATCTAAATATTGGAGTAACTCACTCTTCTTCTGTTTCCTTTGCCAGGAATCAAACCCCAAGTCCTCAGTTGTTTGACCTGTAGTGTAGTTGCTATACCAAACATGCTGTCTCAGGTTCCTAATACTGGTACAATCCTTTGTGTGATTTTCAGAAAGCAAAATGCTTTGTCAACCCCCTGTAATTACACACACCATGGCAACTCCCCAGGACTCTCCAAACACAACCCTGGATCCTTCTATGAGGGACTTCAACAACCGGCTGATGGCTCCTGCCCTCTATGCCAGCTCCACATCCATAGATTCCATAGACCGCTCATCGGTAAGTAAGGCATGGGTAAGTTCAGCTTTAATTAATTTATTTGGAAATAAATTTCTGTCATTATGAACTAAATAAGGAAAGACAGCACATAACTTATTTATGCACAAATAAATCCGCAACTTGGTTTCACCTCATGAGCATCATATAAAGTTGTTTTGGATGTACTTGCTATCTGTCTTTATTTCAACCCTGAAGATGGAGGTAATGTGTTTTTCTGAGATATTAGTTAAGCATTTACTAGGCTACCCAACATCTCATCCTAGAATAATGCAATCCAAGGCTGGAAATTTGGGTTACAAATGTAGATGGTATCTAGGCTTACTTCGAGAGAGCTTTGTTTTGAGGAAGCCATTTCCAGTGCTGCAAGACAAGACATCACAACTCTCATCCCCAACAAAGATAAATGTAAGAATAAATTCACAAGTCTGCTTTGCGATAATTTTCTCCTAAATGTGTCAGTCATTCTTCCAGGTTCTTCTTCTGATCAGCATTGAATGCTTAGTTCTGGAGTGCAGTAACTTACCAGTTCCAAAAAGTCATTTTCATCTCTGCTGTAGTCTGCCATGAGAACATTAACTCTCATGCAACTGAAATTAAAATTTCTAAAAATGAAACCTCCTTGAAGCATCTTTAGTGTTATAAGTGCCTCTTTGATTCAAACATTTTGATAACCTCAAAATTTGCACCGTTGATAAGCCCTTCAGTAACGAGATCATCTCTCTGTATTGCAGTCATCACAGCACAGTATCCCTGGCCTTTTGAAACCCCCTAACAACAAGCTCACAGTGAATAACTTGAGTCATCTCACACCCACCCTTGGGAGGCGTGTGAGCCTTGTGACAGTCAGCAATACAAGTGGTCGCAGAGACACCTCACCAAGGTAAGTACTGTTTCCCTTTTGAACTTAGACCCAGACTTTACTTAGCTTTAATCCTGTAAAGGGGAAATTGGTAGCTGTATGTATTACCTACTTTAACATTCAAGAACTCTGCATTCTGCCAACAGGGTGTATCTGTGTTTTCCCTTTGGTTCTCACAATAAACAGCGACTGTTTCCCTAAACAGCATTAACCAGTTGGGCTTTGTAGCGGAGATGTAATGTTTCCTGTGAGGTATGAGCTGAATTCCTAAATAAATAAGGTTAAAATTATGCTTCAGGGGGTTCCTTTATGTTGTTATTGCATGTCAGATTTGTTTAAATATTATATTGATGTACTTTCCATACATTTGAAGGGTTTTCCCAGAATTGTATAGACATGAGAACGTACCATGAGATAATAGAACAGAATGAGTAAGTCACGAAGAACATTCCTGTCTGCCTTTGCAGGCGAAAGTATTGATGCCGTTTAGTATGACCATATTTGATATAATTCACAGCACGCCACGCATCCAAAGGGTTTGTTCATGGAAGCTGTCACGGCCTTCCTTGAGAAGAAAGTCACGATGTGGTGGGTCTGATGCGGACCAACAAGATCAGGCAGGTGACCATGATATGGTGCTGAACAACGGCCTCAACAATAACAACATCCTGAGCCCTCCGTGAGTACCAGCTTTTGTAGGTCACCAAATTTCCTAGACATGTAAGTGCTTTCTAATCTTCCCTTGCTTAATACCAATTTATCGCATGTAAAGTCCATAAGCTCTTCTATCCTCCCACAGCGTTTCCCACTTAATTTCTTGCTTGGTCTTTCTTCTCTTCCAGATGTCTTCTAGTACCTGGCTGAACTACCTTTTTGCTAGGTCATGCCATATATCCCTTTCATTTAAAATGTGATTCTAATGACCTTAGGAGTCAGGATAGTTCATCTGATATAGTGGTGGACTATGGGCTTGATGGCCAGGATTCAGTTCTCTGCAGGGGCAAGATTTTTCTCTTCTCCACGGCATTTAGACCGACTCTAGGGCCCATCCAGCCTTCTGTCAAGTGGGAACCAGGGGCTCTTTCCACTTTGGTAAAATTAATTAAGAGCAGGGACAACTTTACCTTTTACCTTCTAATGATCTTGGTAGGGCCGAGAACGCCCATCCCTTATACATTCATCCTTGTTACATCAAAATTTCCTGTCTTTGTTTCCTTGGAGTTTTATTGGAGTTCTTCCTGTTCCCAGAATGATGTTGCTGGTCATTGGAGAAGGCTTTATCCTGATGTACGCAGCTTACAAGAAAGTTTTGCTCACTGGGAGCTCATGTTTCTTTGCTTGTTGCAGTGTCCATTGTGGGGACCACTCACATTGCAATGGTGGGCTTCTAGGCACCATCCGAAATGACACACAGGGTACACCAAACAACAGCAGGCGCTTCAATAATAATAACAATAGCAGCAAGGGACTAAGCCCTCAGAATTCAATTCGGAGCAGCCATGACACTCCTGGATACTGCCCGCTTCCTCAGGTATGTTACTGGCTTTTTGTGGTGCATACTGGGTAAAAAGGGTAGCACACAATAGCATAGTTGGTTAAGGCACTGCACTACAAGCCATAAGGCTGCAGGTTTGATTCCTGATGAGGTCATTGGATTTTGCTATTGACATAACCTTTCCAGCCACACTGTGGCCCTTTTGTCAGCTCAGCCTCTAACAGAAAAGAGTACCAGGAATCTTCCTGGGGGTAAAGGGTTGCCGGTGTGTAAGGCTGACAACCTCGCCACCATCAATGAGCCAATTGTCTAGGCAAAATTGGGGAGCCTCGACATCTCACAACCCTATGGTCCCCTACGGCCTGTTACAGGGATAGCTTTTTTACTGGGTTAAGAATGTTATTTTTAGTTATAATTATAATTTACATATGTAAAATTATCAGTTCAAAGTAACTAAAAGATATAATCTTTGCCATACTGAAACACTAATGTGTTAATGTTGTGAATAATAAATAAGTTAGGAAGGATGTGGAAGGTAACAGGCATGGCCTAATTTAAGGAGTAACTCTCATTGTTTTGAATCTTCGGCCCCATTTGGCCTTTTGTCAAAATAAATTATATGTCAATATATTGACCACATTATATAAATATTCTATGTATGATGGGCTACTTTCAAAAAGTGGCCTAATTTTATAAAATTCTCAACAAAATAATTTTTTTTAAATCCATTTAAGACTAATTTTTTAAGTAAGTCGCTTGTGTTACGTGCTAAGCTTTAATAGATTGACCTACATATGAAGTAAGAAACTATCAACCTTCGTGGGACAGAGCCCTTCTTGAGAAGTGAACAGTCTCCCAGCTAGTCAGAGTTTACCCTTTTTGCGGAACACAAATATTCGATACTGTGTTCACAGAAGCCTGCCACTTATTCCTATGCCGAGACTCTACACCAACACACGCTGTTTCCTGAAGACAGTGGTTTCCAAAATGCTCCCCCCCCCACCCCCAAGGTTAACACAGCTGGTTCATTAGGTGGCTGTTCTGGGAAATTTATGTAGTAAAAATGAAATTGATTATAATTCTAAAAATGTTATGTAACGCACGCAGCCAAAAAAGGACACATCACAAGACACAGTATACACAAAATATAGGAAGAACGATATAATACGCGAGTTTGAAATAAGACGTATAAGATGATAAATCTCAACAAATTTTAATATATATAAATTTTATTACAGTACATGAAGAATATACATTTTAAATCATTTTTAAACGACACATGATGGCGAGCAGTGCAATAGTTTAACGTAAATTACACACCTGAGGATGGCACAGTGATGCCAAAACATGTAGTGAAGTGACATGTGAGATTGTGTGCTCTAGAAGACGGTCAATACATACATATCATGGACGAGAATCAGTGCAACAGGACGCTAAAATACAACAAAATGAAATTGATTATAATTCTAAAAATTTCATGATATTTGTAAACTCTTAATCAATATCAGTTAATAAAAACCTAAAATATGTTGATTTTAAAGACTAGAAGTTGAAAAAACTGATCTTTACGCACATGCATACACACACGAAGTTAAGTGGGGGATCATGTTGAAATCTTTGCTACGTTTGGAAACTGGAACTATAAGATCAATTGTAATATCATCTTCCCATCTACACTTACATCTTCCAAGTGGCCTCTTCCCTTAAAAATTTATGAATAGAACTTTTTACATAGCTCTCATCTCTTCCATATGTGCTGCATACCCTGCCCATCGCATCGTTTTTTATTCAGTCGCCCTAAAAATAGCTGGAGAAGAGTACAAGTTATGAAGCTCCTCATTATGCAGTTTTCTCCAACCTCCTGTCACTTCATCCCTCTTCAGTCCAAATATTCTCCTCAGCACCCTGTTCTCAGAAATCCTCACTCTGTATTATTCCTTTCATATGAGATGATAATGTTTATGAGAAAAGTAATGTTACAGTCAGATGAAACTCTAGCATGACACAAGTTCAGATTGCCATAGCAGTGATGTCACATGTGTTAAGACATTCATGAAGTTATCTGGTAGGCCAAAAAGGAGTATCCAGTCTTTTAATCTAGTCTATCTTGTGTATTCTGTGAGCACTAATAATATTTTGATGTGGATATGTGAAGTGTAGCATAGGACTTTATAAAGGAGACACTTTACGATTAACTATTTGTGTGTGTTATTCATGGGAGGTGACATTGAATGTCAGCCTTGATGCATCATTCAGTGACTTGTTCAAGTGGAAAAGGATATGGCTGAAAGCTAGGCAGGGAATGTAGTGGTATGGAAGCTTATATAACAAATGGTGAGACTTCCCAATGAATTCTCGAGTTTTATGCTAGTAAGTAAAATAAATTGACATGACACATAATTCTGTGGTTTAATTTTCTTGAGAAGACAGGGAACAGTACTTTTAAATAAGTGAAATGAGGTATGAATGATTTACAGGTGTCATGGGTTGGGTCGCTCACCCGACAGAACTCGCTGTCCAGCAGTAATTACCAGCCAACACCCTCACAGCAGCAACAGCAGCAGCATCTCTCCCCTCACCAACAACTCACACCACAAAACTCATCCGCTTCATACCACAGTGGAGGACGCGGCACACGTTCCCGCTCCCTTCAATATGATGACAGTGCTAAACCCATCAACAACCTAAAGGCCAGAAGTATGTTCTTTGTTATTAATTTGTATTGTCCAAGTATAGGGAATTTTAAACTATCCAGTACTGTAGAGCTCAGGATTAACAGCAGTTAAAACTGTGGCCAGCAAAGAGTTGGGTCTACATAGGTAAATTCGCATTGGACAGGCTTAACACAGATACATATAGCCTCACATTAATACCAATTCATTCATTCACTTATTTCAAATTCAGTAAATCCAAAACATAGGTTGAAATACAACCCTGGATATAGAACATGTCAATAATAATATTAAAATAAGTTCCAAACATTGAAACAGTCAAGATAAACAATAAAAACGATATAAAATAGTACACAGTGTAATAACAATTTCATTAAATACAAACAGATTAAAACAAAGAATTTAAATTATCAGTAACATGAATCTTCTATATACAATTCCACCCAAAATATATTAAGTACAAAAGATTATTATGCGCTTTAGTTTCAAGATAAATATAAGCAATAAATATAACGCCTCACATACCAGTTAAATATCATATATACCTGTCACAGTCATACAATAGTCTGAAATCATTTACATAATTTAATGTAATCGTGTGTTAAAAAATAAATTATTAATAAAGTATTATAAAAATATTCATCGGGAAGTAGTTTGGTAAAATTCATCAATGCTATAAAATGCATGTTCAGTGAGATATCTTCTCAATAAAAATTTGAACTTCTTAATTTCTCCAGATGATGATTTAATATTCAAAGGTAATTTATTATACAATTTGCTTCCAGAGAACAGGACTCCTTTTTGTGCAATTGATAAATTTGTAAAGGGTAAGTGTAAATTGTAATTATAACGGGTATTAATATTATGTATTTCTGTATTAAATTTGAAATAATTTTTATTCTTAATAACAAAGAGAAGCAAAGAAAAAATATATTCAGATTGGAGTGGCAATATTTGTAACTTTTTAAACAATTCCCTACAAGAATCATATTTTCCTGATCCAGACATAATTCTTATGATTCTTTTTTGTATTTTAAAAATGTTCTTACTAAAAGGGGCATTACCCCAAAAGATAATGCCATACTTCAATATTGAATGCACATAAGAGTGATAAATCGTCTTTATTGTATCCAATGACATAAAGGGTTTTATTGCCCTTATTGCAAAACATGCTTTGCTTAGTCTTACTGATAATAAAGTTAAGTGATTTTTCCATGACAATGAACTATCTATATTTATTCCCAAAAACTTTGAACAATTAATATTTGTAATTAATGTATTAGTAATTGTACTTTGGATTTCTATTTCTCTATGCTTCTTTAGGAAAAATTGTAAAAACTGTGTTTTATCACAATTTAGAGTTAAAAAGTTTTTTTTAAACCATATCATTGCTTCATTAAAAATTAAGGTAACATTACTTCTAAATTTTTCAGGATTCAAATTAGATACAATAATACTTGTGTCATCAGCAAATAATACAGGCTGAGCTAGTTTTCTTAAGGAAGATGGGAAATCATTAATGTAAATAAGAAATAATAGTGGTCCCAGTACAGAGCCTTGTGGCACTCCATGTTTGACCATCATCCATTTA
Source organism: Cryptotermes secundus (assembly GCF_002891405.2). Taxonomy (NCBI): domain Eukaryota; kingdom Metazoa; phylum Arthropoda; class Insecta; order Blattodea; family Kalotermitidae; genus Cryptotermes; species Cryptotermes secundus. The sequence continues at coordinate 180,109 of NW_019733337.1, forward strand.
GAGGATACTTTATTCAAATTATTATCATTTATAATCGTTCTTTGATATCTATTTTCAAGGTATGATTTCATTAGTTTTATTGCTGAACCCGAGATTCCATAAAATTTCAATTTTTCCAGTAAGACATTGTGATTTACACAATCAAAAGCCTTTTGTAAATCACAAAATAATCCACCCACATATTCTTTTTTGTCCAAAGAAGTTAATATATTATCTAAAAGATTATATGTTGCCATTTCAGTAGATGATTCTTTTCTAAATCCAAACTGTTCCTTGGCCAATATATTATTCCTATTTAAATGAGAATAAATTCTTCTATAAATAATCTTTTCAATGATTTTAGAGAAAGTTGGAAGAAGTGAGATTGGCCTATAGTTAGAGATTTCAGTTTTATCACCCTTTTTATAGAGAGGCTTAACTTCAGAAAACTTAAGCCTATCTGGGAAAATACCAGTTAATAGTATCTTATTACATAGATATGTTAGGGGAGACAGGATATACGGGGCACTAGATTTCATAATCTTCAATGATATTTCATCATAGCCATGAGAATTCTTCGGTTTCATTGACAATATTATTTTTTTAATTTCATAAGAATTAGTATTACTAAAGTTCATTTTTGGAAATAACTGGTGTGAATTTTGATGTAAATAATATAAAAAATCCTTATTATTATCAGGAGATTGTTTATAAAATTTATTGTTGAGTAATTTTTCAGCTATAGATGAAAAGTAATTATTAAAAGTTTCTGCAATATCAATTGGATTTTCTGACAATTTATCATTTGTTTTTATCTTAATTATATTATCAACAGATCCTTTTTTGTTTGTAATAGTTTTCACAATATTCCATGTAGTTTTAGTCTTGTTATTAGATTTTAGTATAAGTGTATTATAATATAATTTTTTGGCTGCCACTATAACCCTAGTTAAGATTCTACAATACTTTTTAAAGTGTTCTTTGATATTAGGATTGCTACTGCTTCTGGAAACAAGATACAGTGTTCTTTTATTTGCACATGAAACTTTAATACCGGATGTTACCCATGGTTTCTGTGCATGTGGATATCGAAAATTTTTTATGGGAAAACATGAATAAAAAATTCTAAGAAATATGTTCAAAAATTTATTGAAAGCTATATTCACATTAGATTCCAAAAAAACCTCTTCCCAATTTTCATAACTTAATAAAAACTTAAATTGATCTATAGAATAGCTATTAATATCTCTTTTTTGGTAAAATATCTGTTTATGGGCTGTGACAGTGATATTATTAAAAACAATGACCTGAGCATCATGGTCAGACATACCATTTATAAGTGGATAAACAGAAAATTCATGAAAATCGCTATTAATATAGACATTATCTATTAAAGTACAAGAATTATGAGAAATTCTAGTCGGAAAATTAACTATACTACAGAGATTAAAAGAAGCAAGGAGTGAGTTTAAACAATCTTTCCTAGTGTTATCATTTAAATAATTTACATTGAAATCACCACATAAAATTATCTCATTTGTAGGATTATATATCTTATTTAGTAATGATTCCAGCTGATTTAAAAAATATAAAAAATCTCCCACAGGGGATCTATAAATACAAATGATAATAATATTTTTGGACATAAATTTAAATTTTAAAGCACAAGTTTCTATATCTTTTTCTTTATTATATTGATCTAAATTAATACTATTAAATTGAATTTTTTTTTGAATAAGAATACATACTCCTCCATGACTATAAATTTGTCTACAAAAGGAATTACCTATAATATATTGATTAAAATTTACATTTTCTATCTCAGTTGATTTCATGTGATGTTCAGATATGCAAATGATTTGAGGTGTAATATCCGTTAGAGAGATTAAGATTTCGTCAACTTTGTTCTTAATTCCCCGAATATTTTGATGTATAATAGTTAATTTGTTTTTAGCTGAATTTAATTGGTTGCCCATAAAAAATCATTTGATCTCATAATAGGTGGCTTTCTAGATCTAGTAGATACTCTCGAATTATCTAATATAACTTTAGATGTACATGATCTAGCAGGGTCCATTCTCAAATTATCTAATATAACTGCAGATGCACATGATCTAGCAGGGTCCACAGTATCAGCCACAGAAATAGGATATTGATTAACCCTGTCCCAGGGTAACGTTATTACATTGTTAACCTGTCTAATCAACTGTTCATTTATACACTGTCTGATAGTTCTATATATATAGAATCTACTATATATGTAGAGTCCTTTTTACGCAAAAATGGCCATGCATATACTATATATGAAATGAAAGCTCAAGAAGGAGATGGTTCAAGAGACAGAGAAACATGCAAGAGTGTTGGAGAGATGAGTTGGATTTGCTACTGTACATATCGTTATGTGTCCAGGGTTCCGTGACTAATAATAATGGGATCTGGATTGAATGTTTGGATTTATTGGCACTGCTATTACAACCACGCTTAAGTACAATCAATTATAACAGCTCACAGTCAATGGCTGCCTAATACTCACTCTATTCCTTACTGAACTATAAGTGTCTTCCCTTCTGCATGACTGACTTGGTTCTGATTTATGAATCGGTCACTTCTGCAGCTTCCGTTGCCCACCAGTTAACACTAAACTGTTGAACTGGCTTCTCAATTCTCTTATGAATTCCAAAAGGACTCTGAGCTCTGTTACTAATGAATGAATTAAGTATGTGTGCCCCTGTTATACTTTGAGGTGACCAAAATATAGATCGCTGCCTGAAACAATTCATGTGTTACTTCTGTGGCAAACTGTTATCTAGCAATGGACCACTCTGGCTTTCAGGGGTCATGTCACACAATATTGATATGTACAGTATTAGAGCTTGTTTAGCAGAGTAAGGATATCCAAATATTCCATGTTTGACAAATAATTGTTCACATTTGTTTTAGCATGTGCAAGGGAATCCCCATTGTACGTGGATTTATTTTATTGGTATTGAACAGATGTAATTCTTGGCTGGTAGACTCGTGCACATGTGGACATATTTTTTAAAAATAATATAACATGTGGCCAGTAAATGTTAACTGCTTACAGAATCCAAAGAGTATGAAAGCCTGCCAATTCTGTTACTGATACTTATTATTGTTCTTTTGGATTTCATAGAATTTTAAAATTCATCATAATGAAAATATACCATAGTTACTATAATGGCTAGGCTTCAGGCTGAAAGACTATGGGATCAGAGTTTGATTCCCGGCAGGGGCAAGTGGTGTTTCTCATCTCCGCAGCATCCGCACTGGCTCTGAGGTGTACTCAGACTCCTGTTCATTAGGTACTGATCTAGACAATGAGGTGAAGATAAAAATTCTGTTGCCCCTGCAGGAATCAAAACTTGATTATTGGGTGTCCTTCCCACAGCCCAATCACTATACCAAGTGAGTCACCCCAGCAACTGTGACATGTGTGTATAAATTTCATCTGGTTACGTGCTCCGTAATTATCAGAAATAGCCTCAGGCCTCTTTTGTTGTGGAGGCTGCACTCAGTGGTTTCTCTTGCTGTTTCCATAGCACTGGCAGAAGCCTCACCATTACCCAGGGTGAAACAAATGCATGATGATCCTATCACTGTGATGTCACAACAAAGTTCCTGTCAGCCCTCAACAATAATGAACCAAGCTGGAGTTGTTGTGGAGAATAACAGTGGCTCGAATTCACCAGCCGCCATCAAGAAAGTGTTCATGTTCTTCGAACCAAAGGGATGCCTCAAGGAACGGAATGATTATTCACTCTACTTGTTTCCACCTCACAACAGGTAATTTCTTTTCCCTGTGTGTTTTGGGGCACTTTGACATATTCATGCTGCATGATGTACTGAAGGCAATAATTAAACACTCATTTAACTGTTTAAAACACAATTGTTACTATAAATGTGACTGTCGTTTGTGACATTGCCTGTTTATGTAAGTTTTTCAAACTCATGGAAACTGGGGCTAGAGGGAGCAAAGGTGCCAGTGCTCTTACTCTTTACGTACATCTCCTAATGTGCTAACACGTGGACTCCATCCGCCTGCACAAACTAGGCTATGTCATATGTAAGATTTGAGGTTTTGACGGTGGTGACTATGAAGAGTGCCATTTTCTGGAATGTGACGCCGTGTAGATATTGTGTGAACCAACGTTTTGGAGGAACGTATTGCCTCCATCTCCATCCACCTGCTCACACTGGTTCCTCACTCATGGATTTCTTATACCCTGAAGATGGAGGCGATACTTTCCTCCGAAACATCGGTTAACACAGTGTCTATACAATGCCACATCCCAGAAGACAACATTCTTCATAGGGTATGTCATTTATAGATAATCTTATGGAAGAAAAGGATAATATGTTTAATGAGATGTTTGGTGTGGCTGAAATGTTGCAAATAGAATCTAGTAACTCTGATGGTGAGGTAATTTTTTTTTATTGCTAGTGGGGTGGGACTAAGTCCCTTGTACTGCGGCCACTTCTGGCCTATTGTACCAGGCCCAGATGATAGGTGAGGGTGATTGTGGAGCAATTGGTGAAATGAAGATTGGCAGGGGAAACCAAAGTACTCAGAGAAAACCTACCCCAATGCCACTTTGCCCACCACAAATCCCACTTGACCAGACCCAGGATCAAACCCGGGCCGCCACAGTAGGAAGCCAGCGACTAACTGCTTGAGCTATGGCACGGCCATGGTGAGGTAATGGTCTGATTCATGAACTGACAGTAACAAAATGGAGTTTATGTACAATTTATAGGAGTTGCCATCTCTGGTAATTGCAGGTTCCGATTAATGTGCAAGAAACTGGTAGAGAGGAAGTGGTTTGATAATGTGATCCTCCTCTTCATCGCCCTGAACTGCATCACCCTGGCGATGGAGCGCCCCAACATCCCACCAGACAGCACTGAGCGTATATTTCTTTCTACTGCCAATTACATTTTCACGGTGGTGTTTGCTGTAGAAATGTTTGTAAAGGTAATGTACCAGCGCAAGAATTGAATTTTATAGTATAATATATTTCTTTGGGAAGAGAGGGGAGGATATTTAATGATGCTGTGAGTATCTTAAACTATACAGCATCAGACAGTAGGATGAATTGGAGATACATCGGAAGGAGTTTGGAGTAAAGTGTTCATTGCCTGATCGAGGTAATAGGGCAACCTTTACCTGGTGGGACTGAGGGAAGCCATTCAAGCAAGATAATTAGTGTCTTAGCCAAAATTTGAATGGGCAGCTTCCAAACCCAGTTCTATCAGCATTGCCACTAAACCAACCTTCTTGTTCTGTTTCTTGTAATATGTGATTGCATCACGACTGCTTGCTTTCACATTCTTCATTGATTTCTCACCCTACCATTCAATGCTATATAGTCTGACTAGTGGCAGTGTCATGGGGGCACGCGGTAGTGTAGTTGGTAGAGGCACTATGCTACAAGCCAATGAGGTGGATTTTTTCAATTGACCTAATCGTTCCAATCACAATATGGCCCTGGGGTTGAGTCAGCCTCAAACAGAAATGAGTACCAGAAATTTTCCTGGGGAGTAAAAAGCAATGGGTGAGTAAGCCTGACAACCTCACCGCCATTTGTGAGCTGATAGTCTAGAGAAAATGTGGGAGCCTCGACATCTCACAACCCTATGGGCCTCCACGACCTGTTACAGGGATAGCTTGGCGAGTAAGGCCGACAACCTCACCACCATGGGAGCCTCAACATCTCACAACCCAATGGGCCTTATGGCCTGTTACAGGGATAGCTGTTAGTGACAATGCCATAAAATAGGCCCAAGCAGTCATTCAGTATGCAATTAATGAAAGAGTGGCAGATTCCAGTATTTTATTATTATAAAATATCATGTATCTTGATAATTGTGGCAAAGAGAGTTGTAATGCTTCCATAAAATTCAGTGAGACAGTGCTACACAATCCATTTACCTTTTCTAGGTGATCACTGCTGGAATGGTGTATGGACAAGAGGCTTATTTCACATCAGGATGGAACATAATGGATGGTTCACTTGTTATCATTTCCATAATTGATTTGCTCATGTCCCTGATATCAGAGGGTAGCCCACGGATATTCAACATTCTCAGGGTATGTGAAGATCATTTAGAGTTTAAGTCTTACTATCCAGAACATCTAACAGTTCTGTACTGTAGCATCTTGTTGTGTTGGTTCACTCGGTTATGCCCATCCATCTGCTTTACACAATATGCCAGTGACATTTCTCATGTACATAAACCCATAGAATAAGAAACAGCCCACTCACTCACTCATGGAGCTGAGCCCTTCCTGAGAAGTTGCCAATTGTGCACCTACTCAAGAACTTCCCAGCATTTTGTGGAAGATTCATTACCATCTCCACAAGAGCTCTCCACTTGTCCCGATCCTGAGCCAGATAAATCGAATCCTATCTCTCTAAGATCCATTTTAATATTGTCCAACCACACCTACGTCTTGGTCTTCCTAGTGGTCTCCTTCCTTCTGGCTTTCCCACCAATATCCTATATGCATTCTTCATCTCCACCATTCGTGCTACATGCCCTTCCGATCTCATCCAGTCCAGAAATATGAGCTCTTATAGCATTCATCTCAATTTCAGTTGCTATAGCAGTGGTGGTTCTAGCACTTGCTGTTGTCGTTATGTGCGTTTACTGTTATGTTAGCAGTGAAACTTGGCAACAGTTACAAATAGGAGCAGAAATGGATAGCAATAAATGGCAGTGGGGATCATGCTTAAGTCACAGTTGCTGGAAAATTTCATAGCGTACCTCTAGACCAAGGGTCCAAACTATGGCCCGCAATGTGATTTTATCTGGCCCGCGAAAGAATTGACTGTGATGCTGCAGATGTCCCAAGTCAAATTCAAATGGAAATTACTGAACCTCAGGAAAATTATCATATTAAAGACAAGTACAAGGAAGGAAATTTGATTGAATTTTATAAGTTTCTGAACTCTGAGCAATTTCCAAATTTAAAGAAATTTGCTTGTAAATTTATCTCCATTTTTGGGACGACATATCTGTGCGAATAAACTTTTTCCCAGAAGAAGCACATCAAGTCGAAATACAGAGAAAATTTATCCAATGAACATTTGAGGTCGCTACTTGTGATTAGCATTTCAAAATTTGAACCTCAATTTAATCAGATTTTAAGAATGCAAAAAGAGTTCCATCATTCACATTAATTGTTTTATTATAATTTGTGATGAAAATATGAGCATTTGCTGCTACTGTCTGTTGTCATTAATATACAATAATTTATTCTCATGTGCTTTGTATTTAGTTTATAAAATTCTGTGCTTTCATTAAAACTCATATACCTAGAGTTAATAAGTTCTCATTTTATCTGACCCGTTGAAAGTGCTGAATTACCTAATGTGGGCCGAGTTTCGAAAAGTTTGGAGACCCCTGCTCTACACAGTAGAGCTGCTTAGCATGTGTTGTTTATCAGTTGATTTTAGCACGTCAGTATAAATGCAACTTTCTTCCCCACAAGTTCCAAATTCACGGTGTACATATTCAGTGAAACTGGGACTTCAGAGTTTTCCTTCAAGGGCTGTGGTGTGTGGAAGTGGATGAGACTGAAATAATTACAGTGTGACATAGTACAATGCTAATAATTGCTGTAGCTTAACATTGAAATTTCAGTTGGCTTTTGCTATTTATATACTCATAATGATGTGTTTTGTTTCAGTGCAGATTCACAAACTTTGTTCTTTCAGGTTTTTAGGCTGTTAAGATCGCTACGTCCTCTGCGTGTGATAAATCGAGCTCCAGGTCTGAAACTTGTGGTTCAGACTTTACTGTCTTCTCTTCGACCTATTGGGAACATTGTTCTCATCTGTTGTACTTTCTTCATCATATTTGGAATTTTAGGTGTTCAGGTGAGTCCTCCTTCAATACTTACCTATGTACTCTCTCCCTAAGTCACTTTTTTACTTACTTTTTGTCAAGAGGCATCCGCCATTTTCATCTCCAGTACCAGAAACATCTGCAACTGAATCATAACGTGACATTACTCAGTACAGTTCATTTCAGCAAAACCGATTTTCTGTTATAGCCTGGAAAAATATGCACATAAAAAGTCTTTGTCACTTGAGGTGAAAGTATCAAAAATCGCATTGGCCTGGAGCAAAAAATATAATAAATCATGTATTACTATAGAGAGTAGTACTCTCTTCTGAGATGTGACGCCTTATACAGTGGTGAAAGTTCACAAAAGGTTCGGAGAAACATACTGCCTCCTCCTTCAGGGCTAAAGTACGCTAGGCAAGTAACAAGTAAGAAGGGTCCGTGAACTGTGTCACATCTCTAATGGAATACTCTTCATCAAAAATCATGTTGACGATGTGTTACGGACTAAGTAATATTTCTTGTTAATTCCACAGCTGTTCAAAGGTGCATTTTACTACTGTGAGGGTCCAAACATTAAGAATGTGAGAAACAGGACAGACTGCGAAGCTGATAACAGGAATGTGTGGATAAACCGCAAATACAACTTTGATGACCTTGGAAAAGCTCTCATGTCACTGTTTGTGCTTTCATCACGTGATGGTTGGGTCAACATAATGTACACTGGTCTCGATGCTGTTGGTGTGGATCAGCAAGTAAGTTCTCAGCGCTCAACAGTGCAGACTGTTTACATAATATGGTATTATGCCTTAGTTGCTTTGTATTTATACTGAAGGATGAGGTAGTTGGGGTGAGTAGAGCATGTAGCATAGCAGATGCAAGAAATATGTACAAATTTTGGCTGATGACCTTTGTATTATTGTGAGGATAATAAGAAACTTGATCATAAATAGTTAATTTGGGGGAGTGTGGAACGGAGTCATCTGGCTCAGGATAGGTGGCCATCAGTAAGGAATCTGCTTACAGACTTAAGCTACTAAAGACTCGATCTGCACTACACTCTGTAGGGTTGTGGGTCTGAATATTAAAACACAGATGGTGCCACAAACCTCTGTTCAAGATCCTTCATTTTAATGTTTTTTATTCTTATTTTTCAAATACTGTGGTGGGGGGGAATGCCTGTCATCTCCACATGCTGCCTGTATTCCTACCCTGATGATGGAGACAGTGGGTTTGTCTGAAGCATTCGTAACAGTTTTACATGTAATAATGCACAAGACGAAAAAGTAAACTAAGTCTCATAATTCTGGTTTAGAAAACTGAGATTAATGGATGTGGGGATCCATTGTGCTGACCATGTCCACAAAAGCTGGCACTGACTTCGCCGATAAGCAGAGTGTAGTCGGTATAGTTCGCTTGCGGACTACAGGCCGCAGAGTTTGTTTTTGTTTTGAGCCTCATAATTGGAATATTGATCATTTAAACAACTCTAAGGTGCTACTGGATCCTTTACTTGTTTTCAGCCAATAGAGAACTATTCTGAGTGGCGACTGCTCTACTTCATTGCATTCATTCTCCTGGTGGGCTTCTTCGTGCTCAACATGTTCGTCGGTGTTGTGGTTGAGAACTTCCATCGCTGCAGGGAGGAACAAGAAAAAGAGGAGAGAGTGAGGCGTGCTGCCAAAAGAGCAAAGCAGATGGAGAAAAAGAGACGAAGTATGTTTATAATTTTGCATAATCGTGACTTACGTCTATACAGACTTCTCCACACATTCCTACGCTCTGCCTCTAGGCATGGCTGACTGACTGGCATTCCACACTTTCCTTACATTGCATCTGTGTATGAGGGAATGTCACTACACCTTATCTGATGTACCATTTTCAGTTTCTAATCTGCTAACAGCAACTTGCAAACATAACACCCTTGTAAGACCTGAAGATTTTGCAGTGAATAAGACACACTAAAATCTCCTTTTATGCCCAGCAATGTCAAGGTTGAGTTAAAAACCAACATTTTAGAGACCTGCTCTGTTTTCATTATCAGGGTTTATGACTCAACTTTGATGTGACTGATCACCTGAAATAAGTTTGGTCCATCACAAAGTAATGATAAGAATTTGTCTTAGGCCATATTTTGCATTCCAGGTACAATCAGTAATGGTTTATTTGGTTTCTTTGTGCAGATAATTTTCATTACAGTGAGTGTTAATGTCTTTCATTATACAAAAATTTCATTTTTCAAGATAACATTCTGACAATCCATAGAACTTTATTGTAACTATGTTTCGCATTATATTTTGAGAAACATTTGAAGCTCTAATGACGAGCTGTCTCCAGACTGCAACCAAGAAGACTGTACTCTTCATTAATCTTCTTAATTTCAACTTTGCTGTGTTTCAGAAATGCACGAACCACCATACTATACAAACTACTCACACTCAAGGCTGATGGTTCATAATGTGGTCACATCCAAGTACTTTGACCTGGCTATAGCTGCAGTCATCGGGCTCAATGTCGTGACAATGGCAATGGAGTTCTACCTGATGCCTAAGGTACGCTAGAACACTGTGTCACTAACTCATATACAGAGAAACACTAACAAGGAGGTTGGCCTAGAAGTAAACACAGAGGAAACTAAATATATGTTGTCTTGTCACCAGAACAAAATACAAAGTCATGATATAAACATAGCTGATAGATCCTTTGAAAGAAGTTTAAGTTGAAATAATACAAGTACCATATTTCGGTGGGAATACCTTTAAGGAAGACATCATTTGGAAGTCCTTGCTGTAGATGGGAAGACAATATTAAAATGGATCTCTTTTAAAGAAGTAGGATTGGAAAATATGGACTGGATTCATCTAGCTCAGGCTAGGGAGCAGTGGCAAGCCCTTGTAAACACATTTCATAACAGGCAAGAAATTTCTTGACTGCCTAAACAAATATTAACTGCGAAGAAGGACTCTGATCAATGTGAGTTAGTTAGTATGACTCGAGGGCTTTCAGCCATGCCAAGGTCCACACACCCTTCTTCCCTTGCAGCTTATTTCTTGCTCTATTTCTGCAGCATACGTATTGATATTTTCATGCCGCCGCTGGTATCTCTCTCCCTTCCCATTATAATTACATCATGCATATGATGATATTAATGAACACCCTTTTATTGCCAAGTGCTTTCGAATTTTTAAAATTGAATTAGTAAGAATTCTTTTTCAGTTCAAATTCAGTGTAATAGACATGGAAGGGGGTCATGCGCTAGCATAGTTGGTTGAAGCACTGTGCTACAAGCAGAGGGATTGATTCCCAATGAGGTCAGTGGATTTTCAATTGACCTAGTCCTTCCAGCAGCATCATGGCCCCTGAAGTGTCTCCACTTCCAACAGAAATGCGTACCAGGAATCTTTCTGGTGGTAAAGGGCGGCCGGCAAGTAAGGCTGACAACCTTACCACCATCTGTGAGCTGACTATGTAGAAAATGTGGAAGCCTCGACTTCTCACAACCCTATGGGCCTCCACAGCCTGTTACAGGGAAAACTTTACCTTTTACCTTTTATAATGATGTGTTACTGCCACTGATATGATGCTGACATGTGGGGAATAATTGTGTAGATGAAGCCCACTCAGGCTCACCTCACTGGTGTGTAGGAACATTAATTCTTAATATCAGTCTTTAAAATGGTATTCTTTATCTCAATTCTCTAATGTGCTAGTGGATAAAGTCTGCAATCTCTTCTTGATACCTTCAAGTGCCTGCCTGAATCATTTACTTTGTGTTGTCTCACAGATCTCTCTCTTTGCTAGATCCACACATTTTGCATTGTCAGATGCTGTGTTTGCTTAAAGGCAAATGTATATATGTATATATATGAGAATTTATAGAATTCTAAAACTCTTTTATGGGTTGAAGGATGTTAATCTCTATTCCTCCTAACCTCATAAAAAGTAGTTTATTTAAAGTAAAAAAGAAATACATATTGTTTCATTTTTATTGCTGGTCAATAAATTTGTGTAAGTTGGACATTACACTAAATTGTAATAAGCTAACACATGACACATACTTCTTTTAATACCGCCATTTTTGTTTTTAATGTTTCCATACAGGCATTGACATATGCACTGAAGATCTTCAATTACTTCTTTACCGCGGTTTTCATCTTGGAATCTGTAATGAAACTCGTAGCCTTAGGATTTCACATGTATTTCAAAGACAAGTAAGTAATGCTTTTGTTAAGCAGATATCCTTTGTGTAATGCTCATCAGATTAACATTGAGGATTTTTTTTTAATTCACTTAGTGGGGGGTGGAGTCCAACTGAGTCCATTCAGCATGGCGGCCACCGATTGGCCTATTGTAGCCTGGCCCGGGTGATTATGATGATGGAAAATTTGGTGGAATGAAGATTGGCAGGGGAAACCGAAGTACTCAGACAAAACCTGCCCCAACACCACTTTGTCCAACACAAATCCCACTTGACCAGACCCAGAATCAAACCCGGGCCGCCGCGGTGGGAAGCCAGCGACTAACCTGCTTGAGCTATGGCGTGGCCTAACATTGAGGATTACTGTCTCCTGGCTTGTGACGTGTAATGTGGCAGGCTGTAACTGGCATTTTGGAGGAACCTGCTGTCTTCAACATCAGGATAGAAGAGTAGGCTGAGAGTGGAAGAATATTGTAGGGATATAGAGGGATGGAAAGTGGCCCCAGAAAAATTGGATTTGACATTCTTGTTATGACTACAAAGCATATGGGCTTCTGGGTTGCAGCACCGGGTAGTTCAGAGAGAGTCCAGTGTTTTAGAGGAAGATGACACTTCCATCTTCAGGGGAAAAGAATGAGCCAAGCTTAGTTTGCTGCCTGCTGCCTGCTTCTGCTAATTTCTTGCTTGGATTACTTTAAACCCTGAAGATGGAGGTAAAAATGTTCAACTGAAATGCTGGGCTCTCTTCAAACTACATGGCACTACAAGCAAGAAGGCCATAATCTTCATCCCTTTTAAGAGCCAGTATTCTTTACACTATTCTCTGTGTTTCTGTTGTCTTCTTAGATTTTCTTAGGCTTTTCTCTGCCTACATTCATATCACTTTATTTTGCCCTCAACTTACTCCTTTACTGTGAAGACAGAGAAGGAACCTCCAAAATATTGGCAACGATTTACAAGATTATGTTGTACCACAGCCAAAAAAAAAAAAATAATCTTTGGATTAGCAGTGTTTTAGTATGATACTCACTAAGCATAGTGCTAATGGCCTGCAATATGTAGCATTTGCATAGATCCCAAGTTAAGTTGCTGTATTGTTCACATGGTTCTATTGAATGTTTGAAGCTTTTCAGATTCATGACAGAAATATATGCGTCCTCACACGGCAGTCCTGTCAGGTCACAGCACAATATCTGTTCTGTGATATTTTAAAATTTCTGACCCATCTCCTAGGCATTGTACTGACAAGTAGTAAAAATCCAGAACGCTGCCATCTGTTGGCTCTCTCTTAGAATTACTTGAAATAAAGTACTTCAAAATTCATTCAAGAAACTTCACCCTTATTTTTTTGTGTGCGTGTGAAAATACCTGACCTGATAGTGTTGCCACACCACAGATATAGTGGACTGCACAAAGGGTGATATCATACAGTCACTTCTAAGCAGTGTGTTCAGTGATTTTATTTTACAGTTTTGGACAGTATTTGGAAGTATTAGAAATACTACATAATTTACATTTTATCAAGCTGCATTTCCAGAAATTTTCAAGACCAGGGTGTGCATACTGAATGAAATCATGATTTTAAAGAGTCCCTCAAGGGCTGTGTTATATAAGAATGGTTTAGTGGAGGGGTTATGTGTGGAAACCATAGCTAGAGATGGGAATTGTCAAATGATTCTGTTGAATATTTAGCAGACATTTCAGTACCTGTTAATAATTCTTTTGTAGGTGGAATCAGCTGGACGTTATCATAGTGATCCTGTCAATTGTTGGCATCATACTTGAGGAAGTAGAGTCCAAGATCATTCCAATCAATCCTACAATCATTCGAGTGATGAGGGTGTTACGAATAGCGAGAGGTCAGTAGAATAAACTGAGTCATTCTGAATGAAGTAAGTACGAAACATTGATATGTGAACTGTTGCTTTAATCGCTGCCAGTTTCTGACTGTCATTCCATTTCCAGTGCTGAAGCTGCTGAAAATGGCGAAGGGAATTCGGGCACTGCTGGACACGGTGATGCAGGCTTTGCCGCAGGTCGGCAACCTCGGCCTGCTCTTCTTTCTTCTCTTCTTCATCTTCGCTGCTTTAGGAGTTGAGCTCTTCGGAAGGCTTGGTCAGTGTGTCACATGTAGATCCATACTTTCTGTCCCTACACATGGCTTCACTAGCAGATCCCCATATATACGTATTGAGTTTATTAAGATCCATATTAAACAGTGTTTTTAATTACGGTTTTATTCCGTTAAATTCGTTGTTTTGAAAATGTTATAATTAGAAATAAAACTTTTGTAGAAGAAATTGCAATTAGAATTTGTTAGCAGAGTTAGAAGAGAAACGATAATTACTGTGAATGTATTAAGAATATGCTTTTTATGTCAGCTGTAACTATGTCCACTATTCCATCCAGAATGCAGCGAGCAATACCCATGTCAAGGTCTCGGAGAACACGCCCACTTCAGCAACTTCGGAATGGCATTCCTCACATTATTCCGAGTGGCGACAGGCGACAATTGGAATGGCATAATGAAGGACACGCTCCGTGACGACTGTGACGATGAAGCGGACTGCGTGCGTAACTGCTGTGTGTCCACTGTCATCGCACCTATCTTCTTTGTTATCTTCGTTCTCATGGCTCAGTTTGTTCTTGTTAATGTTGTTGTTGCTGTACTCATGAAGCATCTCGAAGAATCTCATAAGCAGGTAAGTGGCATCACTACATGAGATCTGAGGTTCTCAAGATTTTCTGGGATTTGATATCATGTACTTTGGTAGACAGGTATCAAGCTCTGAAGGAATCTGCTATTGCCGTTGTCTTGATGATGGAAACAGCAGGTTCCTCTGCAACATTGGTATCTTATCTGTCAAAGTAGATGGCATCACATGCGAAAAGACAGTAATCTTAGGTCATTGGCTTTCTATAGGTATCTGTAAAAATGATTCATGGAGAAAACTCGGTTATGACAAACTGAATTCAGTTTAAGGAAACTGCAGACTTTCACAACTCTCCAACCCATTTTGGACAAATGAGTACTATTAATGAGTAAAAGGATGTTGTAAGATTTGAGGTTTACATGGTGGGGGCTATAAAGAATGCCTTCTTCTGGGATGTGGCACCATATACATCTTATGTGAACAGACGTTTCCAGGAGCGTATCACCTCCATCTTCAGGGTAGAAAAATCCGCGAACCAGGAACCAGCGTGAGCAGGTGGCTGCAGATGGACGAGATCTACACGGCGCACATCTCAGAAGACGGCTTTCTTTTAAAAGATTGTTGATCCATCTAATGTAGACCATCTCAATGAGAGTGGCAGAGTCAACGAGAGGCAGTAGACAGTCCCAGATTGTGTTATGTAGACACCAGAGGGGACTCGCAGCTTAACATCAGTGCAGAACTGGAGCTTGTAATGGATAGACTCACACTAAGTTTCTGAGCCCTGTTTGTTGAGGAGCTGTTTCTAGTGCCTTAAGATGCCATAACTCTTGTTCTCAAGAGTGATATATGTCCAAACCTACATTATAGTAATTTCCTTATAGCACACTGAAATCTTTTGAGGGCACCTGATAATCTTTCGGCTGCTCAGGCAAGACTGACAGACCCTGCCTGTGTCAACTCGAGCGACACAGATTGCCACTGGTGTCAGACTGAAAGAACCAGGAGCCTGTACATGTTACAGTTTGTCTTGAATACTGCCCCACTGAATCATTTAACATTTACCATGAAGAGAGCTACTGAAATATGTGCTGCCCAACTTCTGTTGTCTTATTTGGTTTGCAGGAGTTTTGTGACAGTTCATACTGACATATTTTAAACTTTGTTCTCCTGTGCAATGCATCTGGCGAATTTTTGAGGTGAACATTCAGACCTAACTCAATTTCTCTTCACCAAGAACTATGGGTTTTGATTTGGTTCATTTCTGTCCATTAACAACCCTGCCTGTCTCAAAAATTATTTAGGAATATGTGAACAGTTTTCCTGTTTTCAACAGTAACATCCTAAAACTTACCTCTCTTACATGTCTGCTCATCACATAGGTGTCATATATGAAAATGCATTGCTCCAGCGTGTACCTCACACGTGCCATTTCAGTACAAGAAGTAACATGGCGGAATGCTGGATACAGGGTTAGACTGAGAGCACTCAGCACATAGGTTCATATCACAGTAACTGTTCTGCAATTTATTGGGGCAATGCTGAATAGTAAGTGCAGTGTGGATAGGCTGTAGCTTTGTCGAGACCATGATCATGGTTGGCACAACGGGTGTCTGTCTCTGATTTTCAGTTAGCCATCAGATTACTTCACTGTATCAGTTGGTCATACTCCGGGATTTTTTTCCTACTAATCTGTATCATCCATCTGGTTCTGAACTGAAGACCCTTAAATAGTTCTAAAGAGGCATTTCAAACCCTACTCCAAGCTCCCATTAGCAATGAGATTTCTGTACATTCTCACAGTGTAGTCTTCAGATATGTTATAATTTTGGTTTACGCTGATGTGTCTGGAGACCGCCCGTGTGGTCTAGTGGTCACCATTCCTGGCTACAGATCCAAAAGTCCAGATTCGATTCCTGGCGCTACCAGATTTCTTCTGAGTAGTGGGTCTGGAACGGGGGCCACTCAACCTCGTGATGATAATTAAGGAGCTATTTCAAGGAAATATCGGCTTCGGTCTAGAAAACCGAAATTAACGGTCATGGGGATTCGTTGCGCTGACCATGCGACACCCTCTATCCGCAAAAGTTGGCGCTAAACTTCGCCGACAAGCGGCGGTAACTCGGTCGGTATAATTCACTTGCAGACTGAAATCACATAGTTTGTTTTGATGTGTCTGGAAGTTGAATGTCTGAGTAAGACTGAAAGCATCTGTGTTATTGTAATGCTGTTTTACCACAGATGGAGGATGAGCTAGACATGGAGGTGGAATTGGAACGTGAACTGGCTGCAGAGCAAGAGGAGCTTCTGGAAGAGGAAGAAGATGAGTTGGGTTTGCAGCATGCACTGGAGATGGCCCTTGACAATGAAAAACAGGAACAGCAGCAAGTAAAGAAGCCTCTTGGCAAAGTGCTGTCGCTGCCAGCAAATTTCACATTCTCTTCCCCTCGTGGCAGTTTGGACACGCAGGAAGGTTAGTGTAAATGAGAGGTCTGAGGTGCTCATGGCAGCCACTGTAAAGGCTGCTGTCTTCTGCAGAAAAGTAACTCTTGTGGGGAAACAAAAACAAGGTTAGTGATATGCAGAAGGGGGGAGAAGGACTGAGTAAGAATGAAGTAGTGGAGGGTGGTATAAAATGAATCAGATTGTGTGGCCATGTAGAGAGCCATGTTTGTTCACTGAAAGAGGGGTAAAAGGTAAACTGTAAAGAAAGTGAACATAGTAAAGGGATAATATATGGAATACAGAGTAAAATAAAAATAAAGTGCTTTCATATCAAGAAAATGAAGGCATCCATTCAGCTAAATAATTTGTATTATTACAGAAAGCTCACAGATACTGTCATACAAAAATTCTTGGATCATTGCATTACATTTTTAGGAATTCTATCACAAAGTGAAAAAAAAAAAGTCTTGCAATGACGGCATGTATCTCTGTCTGCCCTATGTGTGACCTAGTATCAAATCCTAACAACTGGATACATCACAAATTCAGTATTGGAGACTTAAAGCTTAAAGCTGTCGGTCAGTTTCAATTTTCAGACATATTGATCCGTAATAAAGCCTAGTTCACATAAGGCTGTAAATCAGCTTTTCTGTGTCTCCCATAAATTGTTCAAAAAACAGGTTGAAATTTGGCATGGGAGACTTCCATGAAGCAGTAATTCTAATTTCAACAAAATATGTGAAACTGTTATGGGATACTTGGAAAAGTTCACATATTGCATTATGGGAACTAGGAGTCAGTATAGATTAATGTGGTGGAAAATTAGAATGGCTTGACAATGGCATTTCATTATTGTGATTTTGAACTAAGCATAATAAACCTCATAAGGCACCATTAGAAATATTGTGTACTACCTTATAAAGTACACCCTTTCAAGTTTTCTGATGTTTCTGCTGCACAGATGATATCAGGGCAGAGGATCTTAGGTTCAGAACCTGTTTCAAAACAGAGTTATCTTAACTGAGATAAAGGTAAGGGTAATGCTGTCCCTGTAACAGGCCATGGAGACCCATAGGGTTGTGAGATGCCAAGGCTCCCACATTATCTAGAAAGCTGGCTCATACAGGGCAGTGAGGTTGTCAGCCTTACACACTGGCCGGCCACCCTTCACCTGCAAGAAGATTCCTGTTACTCATTTCTGTTAGAGGCTAAGTCGTTCCCAGGGCCATAGTGCAGCTGGAAGGTTGGGTCAATTGAAAAATTCATTGACCTCATGAGGGATCGAACCAACAGTCTTCTGGCTTGTAGCATAGTGTCTCAACCAACTACACTGCTGTGTGCCGCAGCTTAACTGAGTGAATCCAATACACTTTCAGAAATTGTACAACATTTTTCACTCACAAGCAAATGGCAGTGTATATAGTATTTGTATTGATAACAAGAATATTTCCAAATGTTGACTGCAGTTTCTGCTCTTATAGAGATCTTGCTACAACTCCATGAGAAAAGACGTGGATCTTCTGCCTCTGGAGACTTCCGTCGCTATCATCGTGGTAGTTGCCATAACCGACATTCGCAGAGACGACAGACGTTCCATTCCCACCACGGTCTGCTTCTCCCTCCGGGTACCCCTCCCGCCTATCCTGCCACAGGCTACACAGCTGTTTACAGTTCCTCGTCAAACATGGAGGACAGGCTACCAGCCCGACACAAAGAGGATGGCGGTGCTTGGGTAAACAATGCAGTACTCATGTCCAGTTCATTTCACTGTGTGGATATCCCTGGATATTATAGTGACACTTTCAGTTTGTGGTGATCTTTTTCTGGGCTGCTGTCTTGGAACCTTTCCAACTTAAATCTAATGTAAATATGCAGCTAAAGTTCAGAAACAGTGTATGAACTCAGACCCCTCCAAAATTTGGCCACTTGAGATACTTAACAGTGGTGAGTATGAAAATTATTATTTTCTAGGGTGTGTTGCCAGTTATTCTGATACATATTTACCAGTGTTTGGAGGAACTGCTTGCCTCCATCTTCAGGGTGTGAAGACAAAGACTGCAGATTCCTCTAAAATATTTGGTGACTATCTACCGGACTACACAGCATCACATCCCAGAAGGCAGTAATTTTCAGTGGTTACGCGGAGGTCAGTCTGTAGTGTTTTGTAGTTCATTATGCTTCTGGTGGGTACTGTGTTCCAGCCAGTATAGTCATGGCAGAATTCTCTTTGTAGACAAAATTTGAAACCTGTCAGTTAACATTTGAATTTACTCAAAGGAATGGCCAAAGGTGAAGACAAAGATGAAAGTGGGAATGACTAGTTAGGAAAATGTCTCACAGAGGGAAGGAAGAACATCAGAAGAAAGTGAGGAAGAAAGGCTTTGGAAAGACAGAGTTAAATGGAGATTTTTGTTAGAGGCCCTACATGAAGTAGAAACATTTGAGGAGGAGGGGGAATTTAATTTGTGTTGTTTAAACTGTGTTCCATTTCAGGATCAGTTCATCTTCTGTTCATGCCACAGGTCTTTCTCTTCTAACATCATTTCTGCTTTATGTAGGTCAGTGGACAAACAGTCTCCAGTTTGTAAGATTGAGGTTTTCATGGCGGTGACTGTCTTCTGGGATGTGGCGCCATGTAGACATTGTGATAACCGATGTTTCAGAGGAACGTATCACCTCCATCTTCAGAGTAGATGACAGTGTGAGTGCAGCAAGGTCTATATTGGGCAGACGGGCCGTTCTGTGGACATAAGGTTGAAGGAGCATCAGCGGCACATCCGTCTCAAACATCCGGACAAGTCAGCTGTGGCTGAACACAGCATCAATTTGGGACACCGCATTCAACTTCAGAATACCTCCATCCTCGCCACCAAGACCCAATATATGGATTACATCATTAGGGAGGCCATTGAGATTGAACTCCATCCTGACAATATGAACAGGGAGTTGGGGTTTTGTCTCAGCAAGTCATGGAAGCCTCTCATCTGTTCCCTNTTTACCCAACTGGACTCAGTCTGTTGCACCTGCTCACACTGGTTCACTCTCAGATTTCTTCCTGTCTCCTACCCTGAAGTTGGAGGCAATATGTTCCTCTGAATCATCGGTGAACACAATATCTACACGGCGCCACATCCCAGAAGACTGCTTTCTTCACAGTCTCCAGTTTGTTGTCACCTCTTTCATCTCTACTTATTATTTTCCATTAACTGACTGGACCATTTCATTCTTGGTCTCTGCCTGAAATTTTAATTCTAATGCCCCTCTCAGTGTCCATTATAGGTTATGAGGAAAAGTGTATAATAGTGACTGTTTTGTTGTTTAGCTTCTTCCTGATGCTTCAAAAGACAAAGAACTGAGAACTCCAGTAAGAAGGGTTGGAAGTGACCCGCCAGCTGGGGCAGGCTTTTTGTCCATTCCAAAACTCCAGCATCGGGACATGGGTAGCACAAAACGACTCAACCTCCCAGAACTGTTAGTAAGCAGCACGAGCATCCAGGGCAGCCAACATGAACTGTGGTTACATCCTCATGGCGAGGAGCAGCTCGGAGTTGATGTTGGCTTTGGAAGTCCATCATCTGCAGCTCCTTCTGAAGACGTGTCACCAGAATGTGTCGCTCCAGCTGTGATGCTGGTCCCACCTCCATATGGGGCTGCCACACAGACACCAAGCCTTCAGTCACCAGTGTCCTCAAGGTCTACGAACATCACAGTAGATGAGGATGGACAGACAGACATTCATGTACAGAGTGTCCATGATGAAATAGTGGAAGTTATATCTAGAAGAAGAAACTTGGGTGTTGATTGTGAAACTGGACAGGAGTCTACAGCAAGGAACTTCTCTAATATGAGAAGCACAAGTGGGTCTTCATCAGATGTTCCGCCTGATACGGATGCAACAAGTGTAGACACAGATCCTCGACAGACAAGCTCAGATGCAACACCGCCTTGTACATCTGAGACAGATCCAGTTCCAAGTTCTTCCCAACCATCAGTTGAGAATGAACCTGATGACACATGGACACAGCAGCCACTCCTCAAAACCAGTGTCAAGACAACAGCTGTTCCCATCTGTGGGAACCAACCAGTTCCAAGTGATGAGGGCAGCTGTGTCAGGGACAGGAGGTTGAGTTGTGAACTGCATTCAGTGCAGGATGATGAAGCCAAAGGTGAAAACATCATGCATCAGTTTGGTGATAAAGGTGATGGATCTAAAGAGCGGCTTGTAGTGAGTGCTTCATCAGAGGAAGAAACTAGTCAGCAGCAGCAGCTGTTGCTACCAGAGTCACAACTTGCAGCCAGTGATGGAAGATAAGTTCACTCTCAGTTAGCAAGTGCATGATGATGTGTCTGGTCTATTAGAACAGAGAATTAGAGACAACATATATTTTTATTTTTTATGTACATTTAGAGTTTGGTAAAGGAGGATTTAGTTTTAATGTTCAATAATATTATATAAGTTGACCAATTTCCCCTACTTTCCTAAGATTGATGTGGTGTTAATGCTGTTGCTTTAGGAATTCAGGAAAACAAAATAACTCATAGGTACAGATACCCCTTTCATAAAGTTACATTATGTTTAATTGGTAGCATTAAACATTCACAAAATATAACTTATAATATAGGTAAATGATATTAGTTATCAATTCAAAATGTTCTGGACATGTGTCTCTTAGCAAAATTCCTTACTTTTAACAAGAAGTTTTAAGATGAGTCTCAAGGTTGTGACCAAGATATGTTGTTAGACTGACAAGTATGGTAGACATTTTCTGTCATCTCATTTTGGTTAAAGGAACACAATGTTTTGGAAGCTCAGTTTGCTTCCATCATCAGGTAAAATATTGTTCGGTCATTTAGATGTAGCTAATCTCTGTCCCCATGGATTAGAACCAGTTTTCAAAACACCGTATTCCTTTAATCAAATATGAGACAATGAAATGTGCCCAAAATATCTGTCAGTTTAAGAAACTTTTAGTTAAAAAATCGACTTGGTTTTGGGAATGAATTTACCTGGACTATCCATCTTGTGTAGATGCATGTATATATGTGCAGATGCAGAAAATTATCATTTATTATCTTGTTATGGATACTGGAAAGCTTGTTAACTTTGCAGAATGACATGGGAACCAGCTGAACATTTTACTTTCCCACCACCTTCCCTAAGAGACAGTTGTAGAAACTTGTGTCTTTTAGCACTCAGAATTACTGGGTTTTTGAACTTTGTTCATCATCCAGTATTCCAAAAACTCCCCCTTCACCTGAGGATGGAAACAGATCCAGTTTCCAAAGTGTTGTGTTCTCTGCTTTTTAGAATACGGGATGATAGGAAAAGTCCATGAACCCAGTAATTACGAGTGTTATACACGATTGTCAGAAACCTTTAGCATCTACCTGTGTCATTTAGTGTAAAATTTCTTCATCTGCTGCCTTAGACAGGCCTACATTAATCAGTTACGGGGAAAGTCTTCAGGAGTAAGAGAACTGATTGCACTTGAAACATCTCTTCAATGTTAAGTCATTTTATCAGTTCTGGGGAGTCAAACTGAGCCTTATTAAGCACTTTCAATGAGAATTAATTTATTTTGATTAGAAATTAATGCATTTTAGCATCTTTCATATTTTACTTAATACAGTTCTGAGGTGATATCCATGCAGATATAAAATATTAACCACTTCAGAATTGTATTTTATATGTTATTTTGTTATGCTGACATAGTATTTTAGATTTTTTGGAGAACTGTTGGGAGATTGAAAGATTAGTGTTCCAAACTTTGTAGACACTGTCAATGCAGTCCTGAATATAGTCCAAGAGACAACTGTATGTGACTAAACAGCCCTTAACAAGTATGAGACTTTTGAAATGAGATCCAAAATACAGTGTGATCCATTTAAAGTAACACCCAAACAGAAAACATTGTGTTATATATGTCGGTGAACATGAAACATAAATGAGTGTTAACAGAACATACTGGAAGTGTCTTGCACTAGCTCTTCCTATGGGTGCAGCACAACTTAAAATTATGTGATAATACACTGAGATATAAAACAATGTTTTCTCTTTGGATATGGTTGTGTTCTGTTTAACTGAACCAAAACCGATATTCTTTTCATTCAAAAACTGAAATGAATTAGGTTTGACTCCCTTAGCACTCAGTAACCAGTAATTGCCTGCTCCTAGTTTAAACTTGCAGTTGTTTTTAAGGAACTAGGAGTACTGTTGTTGGGAATGAACCCAAATAGTTGTACATGATTTTTAGAACCATTTCAAATTGTGACAATCTCTTGAAATGCCTTTCTGAGAGAGTTCTGCATTGGGTCAGGTGATGGGACCATGATATAATAGATTTATGTGTGTTTGAGTGGAATATTTTGATTCTTTAATAACACTGTAATATAAACTCCTCTTTAACAATCAAAATGAAGTATCTGTGTGAAAAATTTAGCAAATCAAACCAATAACATTTCTTCTTCATATTGAAATAAATTATACTTCCAAATGGAGATTTTTTATATATAAATATGTCTCAAATAAAACGATCTGACACAAGCCTAGTTCAGCACATTAGTTTGAAAGTTATATGAAAGAGTCAGGTGTAATAATAGCCTAATTTTTTTATGTTTTATGTGAACGAAGTTGTTATTCATGATGTTAAATTAATTATTATAGCATGTTCACACAAATCAAGAAATCAAAACATGATGCTGTGCCCAAACACATATGGAACAGAAAGTATGTTGCAAAATTGTCTCTATACAGCAAAAAGTTGAAACAAAAATTTCATTGCTGGCATGGTGTGAGTATCTGTGAGTAAAATGATATTTGAGATTGCTACAACTGTGAATATTATTGAGAGTCTTCTGAGTTATGATGCTGTGATTGGGTATGTATTTACAAGACTGCATGGTGTCACTTCCCAGGAGACTGTAATTTTAATGTGTAAAAAATTTCTTGTGTCTTCTGAGTACTTGCCCACAGTGCTGGAATTAGTAGAAGTGAATTAAATACATTTTAAAAGAATGAATAAAATCAAAACTCTCATTATAACACAGACTTACAGCAGAAAATAACTGAAAAACTATCAGCGTGTACAGCATTTTGATCATCTTGCATATAATGGCCTATTTTATTATGCAGATTTTCATAAGTTTATTATTCATTCTATAGAGAGTTTATGGTGTGCAAGACTGATTCCAAACTCAGTGAATCTGTCCCAGAAATGATGAGTAAATATCAAAGCAATTAAAGAAAGTGAAAACCCTGACTCAGGCAGGACTTTCTTCTCCTCTGGAAACATAAATATTTTGTCAGTAGTACCTCAGTAAAACCTCTGCTTAGTTTCTTTGTCTTCTGGCAATTTTGCTGTTGGTTCATCGTTCTAGCAGATCAGTATTTTAATGTGAGTTGTTCAGGTACATAAACTTAACATTCATAAGTTATCACTAAATATAACGACACACTGTAGGATTTGAGATTCTCAGCAGTGGTGACTATGAACAGTACTGTCTTCTGGGATATGTCACTAGGTTGCTAGACAGGTACCAGTGTCTTGGAGTATCTTTTTGCCACCATCTTCAGGAAGAAGACAGAATAATTGTGTTTACTGAAATCATGGAAGTGTGAAAGGTAAATCAGGGGCAGTTAAGTATGGCAATTAGCCATTGCAATTTGAGTTAATACAAGGATATGTCATATCATGGTCAAGGATTGAAACCGGGGTAGATACAGGTAGACACTTTCTACTTCATATTAAGAAAGCTGTTTCCACTGCCTTAAGATTTTGTAACTGCCGTTCCCAACAACGATACATGTAGGAACACAAGCTTGCATTATAATAATTTTCTTTTAATATGTGTCTGTCATTCCCCCAGGCTTTTCTACTGATCTGGAGTGTCTACCTGCCTCTGAAAAAAAAAAAGCCATTTCCACCCCTGGTGACAGTTCTTCTGGACATAGATTTGAAGTTCATTCTTCAAAAAACATTTTTTTTTTGTGCCTGAGCTAAATCAAATTAATCTGCCTCTGTTATTTCATTTTGCATTGCTCTATTTTTCTAGTGCTATGTTTAACTCTGTTGTGGAATAGCTATCCAAATTAATATGACTATTTTTATTATGTACAAAAGTAGGTAGGGTGCTCATAAACAGTCTGCAACATGACATTGTAATTACTGGGAGAAAACTGCAAATCTCTTTTAAGCAGGGGTTTTACACCAAGTTTTGTTTTGTAACTCATTGCTTCTCACTGTTTGTTGATAGTATTCTTACTTTTCAACTTGGAACGTCTGTGATATCCATTCTGGTTATATTTTATTCTTGTATTTTGTTTAACTTGCTATTTAGAGTATATAAAAAAAACACTACACTCTTTAGACTAGAAGCTTGTACATTACTTATTGTTATATACTTAATGTTTTAGAACTCTTCACCGAATTACAGGAAATTCATTACAGATAATCTGATTACTGTTAGTTCCACTAATAAGTACATTAACATTCAAAGCCATACCATCATATTATTAACTTATATCATATATACCTGCTGTCAGAATACAATGTGAAACAAATTATCTTGCATAATACGTTTTGAACCCTATGAGTGAACTTTCTCTCTGGAGCATCTCAGAGTAGGCAACTTTATGGAAGAAAAATCCTGTATCTTCATTAAGCTGTCTGGTGTCGCAAAATAGTTCTCATTGTATGTTGAAAAAAGGATCAAGTAATTTCCAATAATGATATGACAGCCAGCATTGCTGTGTGCTGATGATGGTGATGAAACTTCAGACATATTTTAAACTCATTGTATCTTCAGGTGCAATATGCAATGTGTGAGTTATCAACATTCACAATTACAGAATTTACACAAAAAAAAACTCAAGAGTCTTCTGGCTCTGTCAGTTTTGTGACTACTTTACAGGCTAGATGACAAGAGATACTGGGTTTGATTTCAGGTACAGGTAGACGCTTTTCTCTTGGCCACAATGTCCAGATTGACTCTGTGGCCCACTCAGCCTCCTCTTCAGTAGGTATCAGAGGCTATTTACCCTGAGGTGTGAAGGCGCTGATGTTAAGAATGTATGGGGTTATGTCTCCACTCCCAAAAACATCTTCATGGTGTGGTGCATAATTAAGTACAGGGACAGCTTCATTTAAAAATGAAACTTCAGTTACCTATCTTTATGTTATAAAAGTATAATTTAATTTCATAAGATTCCATAGAGGACTGAACCAGCATATTTGTAATTAAATTTTAGAATAAGAACCTCTGATCTGTAAATTACATATCAGAAGAATAAACAAGAATCCTGCATATTTTATGCAATTTATCTGACAGACTATAAAAACATAATTATGATCATCTTTTTCCTCTCTATGCAATTTTAATCATATGAAATTTAAAAAAGGGCATTTCTAAAATAATGATACATGTATGTAATTCATATTTTGTAATAAGTTTCTATGAATTTTATGATCTTTTGTTTATGCTGTCATTAGCTGGACTGTAAAACATGGAATGAAGGGATAATTTATGAATGATAAATTGCTTAATTGAGGTACTGTCCTGTCATATGCCTGGAGAGACTGTGGGAAACCACAGAAGGCCTCAGTCAGGATAGAGTTGACAGTGTTACCACTACATCAACCCACTTGCTTTGTGAATCTTGATAGCTTACACAGAGTACATTATCCTTAATGGTGGAGTATACAGTTCAAAACGTATCACGATAGATAATTTGTTTTATGTTTTATTTTAATGGTAAATATATATTTGATGTCCACTAGTAACTGTTTATTAATTTATAACGGTTGGCAGAAACTAAGGCAACATGATAACATGTGGTAAGAATTCCTTGTCATATTGTTTACTCATCGCATTGTGACTAGTTCAGATATCAGACTCAGATGCTTGCAAATACAAAGCTCAATTAAAACTGAAATGCTATAGAATGCTTAACTTAGCAGACTCAGCTCATAGATTTGTTCTGCCATTTTTAAAGTATGTTTTATTTACTATATGAGTAAAGGTAAAATTGTCCCTGTGCTTAACTAATTAAGCACAATGCCATGAAGGCATATAGGGGCGTGGTTGTATAGCTCCACATTTTCTTGACCTTGGCACTAGTTGCAGGTGAGTGGTCAGCTTTAGCTCCAAGGAAAGAGCCCGGTACCCACTGTATAGGAGGCTGGGTGGGCTCCAACTCCAACCCCTCAGTTGTCCATCCCCATAGCCAGTCACTATACCAATTGCGCTATCCCAGCTCCCGATTTTCTATTGAGTAATTTTTTTAATTTATTTATAATTCAAAAGTACATAAAACAGTAGCACTTCCCCAAGGTTCCATGTAATATCTGTGTTTGTGATGAGCCATGCATTTGATCCTAAATAATTCATTTGACTAGGGCCACACAGCTGCTGTTCTGCTCCCTAACAGCTTTTGCTAGCACCAGGACATTTTTCAGACTTGCAGAGTTTAATATACTTAAATTTACCTTCCTTATCCTGTGTTCAGTTAAGTGCTGTGTGGAGCTGTGGTAATGTGCTACCTGGTCAGGACTGTCACACAACTGAAGATGGTAGTTATAGACAAACATGGAACGACTATGCAATGATTATTAGCAGGGGAAAACTGAAGGAACTCGACAAGAACCTGCTCCAGAGCCACTTCATCCATCATGAATCTCATATCTGGGATTGAACTAGAGGCTCCATGGTGTGAAGCCAGTGCGTAAGAGCCTGAGCCTGCATACTATAATAGTTAGCTATAAACTGGTATACTCCTACATTTTAGCCCCTTGAGACAGTCTTTAAGCAGTATATTTAATTACCTTGTAATCTTTTTTAAACGCCCAGCAAAGTAAACCTATGGGGAGAAGTTCATGTCAGACATATGAGGCAACCCTTCACCCTTACAATGTGCCCATGAGTCAGGCCAGTACACAGTGGGTTAGAATAACTACTTGCACTACAAAAAGTTTTATTTGTGTCAGAATATGAATGAATATAGCAGTGTAAATGGGTTTGCACTAAACAGCCCTTGCACCTTGACTGTCTTTGATTTGTTGTTCATTCCCTTTCAAAAATTTAGCCCCCTAGCAGACCTGTATTTCATACAAACTTCAGTAGTTTGCTTACTGGGGCCTCATGATAGTCACTTGGTTTCTTGAAGAGGGTTCCCAGGTTCTAAAATTACCTAAGTAATTTACAAACTGTTACCCTGTAGTGTTATCATGATGTCTTAAATAACCACTTTTCACTAAGGTCATATATATGCAGGGCTCAACAAAATACTCATCCATGACAAATGAAAAGTTAGAGCTGTGAACATAAAAATCTTTGTCCTTTTTTTTTTCTTTTAAATATTCTCTCATGCCCTCATTTTTAATTTATCTTCAGGCATCAAACACTGATTTATATACCATATACTGATTGTATAATATGACAGACAGCACACTATGTACCCTGCGTGTCATGCCACAGTCGGTAAACTGGAGCAGAGGAAATACAATGGCATGCCATTGGTAGGCGCAGTTTGTCTTGTGAAGCAANAATTCTTGTCTGACTGGTGAACTTGGCCAACATTTGTTGACCCCTGTATGTACTTTATATATATATATATACATATGCATACATATTATCTGCTTTGAAGATGATATCTTCATACCTCTTGGTCCACCTGTGCCTTGTCTGTCCTGTATGAAAACAATCTCTGCCCTTGGCTAAATCTATCTTATACAACCCATTTATATTCCAGACTTTACAAATTGTAAAAATTAACAACTTCATATATATTTTACTTCAATTGTGATCTGAATTGGATATGTCACCAGATTTAGTGAAACAGAACATTTAAGTAAAATAATATATCACATCTAAAGAACTGAACCAATCATCACTCCAAGTAATATGGTTCAAATGTTGAAAAATAAAAAGTGAGTAATATTGATGATGGTTATGGTAAGGCATAAGTAATTCTTTGCAAAATACATACCATCTCATGACACCATTTAATCATTTCAATGTATGAAATGAATAGTAAATCTGTACTTCAGGTAATTTAATGAATCTGTGAATAATTGGAAATACAAATTTTTCCTTGTTTAATTTTACGTGCTTAAGCATCTAACAGTAGGAGCGTGTCAGGAAGAGTACCAATTTCTGTGCGAGTCTAAATATTTCTGACAGTGTTATGTTACAATAAATGTGTCAATTATTTTGGATATATCCATCATTGTGACTTTTTTCAAATGCAGTGTTTCAGAAACTGGGTCAGTTTCCATCATCTGGTGTAAGAGAATAATATTCAGTCCTTCAAATCACACTGGCTGCTAGCATGCTACCTGCTTTAACACTGAAAAGCAGCTCTTCATTTTGCTCATACAGTGTATATGTTACATACATTTCTCACAAATCGTGATTATTTTCCTAAAGAGCATTAGTCAGTTGGTGTCTGTAATGGCGATCAGTTGATTTTCTGTGAGTTGGAACTGAACTTTTAAATTATGAAATCCTTAAATATTATTTAGGTGAACTTAAGGCAACAAAGGGATACAAACTAAAAAATTTCTTCTTTTAATTCTTCTTGGCTCCCTTATTAGCATTTGTTGTATTTCAACTTACTTTACAAATTACTCTGCCTTACAAATCTGATTGGAAATGGCGTAGAAGAAGTATATAAATGGGTTCTATATTAATATTCCTCAATATTGTCCTGTTAATTGTTGAAACACCTAAAATCTTAACTCCACTCACGAACTACAATGTTATTGCAGTACTATCAGCCGTATTTAGAGACAGATAGTCAAATCTGATTGCGTGTGATGATTGATATCTAATTCTGGTGTCAGGCACTGCAATCATTTCACTGTAATTACGGCTGCACATGTATAGACTATGTCTAAACTGATAAAAATTATATGAAGAAATAAATAGTCATTATTTCAAATACTGTGGCTCATTGACACACCTCTAGATTCTCATTAGACCCCTGTCAGAATAGTATTACTCTAGTTCTTACTGGATGAACTTGGTTGCGAATCTTAGTCTCCTTTCAACGTTTCCTCTTAACCTGGGTCATCTGACAATCAAGCCTCTCAGTCTTATTTCTGCCTTCTTGGAACTGCTTTTCCCCAATTTTCTCCAATATTCTTCCTTCTGCACAACATATTTCCTAGCTTGTTATTCCTGTCTTGCTCTTATCTTCGATATTTTCCTCTTAATTTCATGTTCAAAACCGTCTTTCAGCTCTTATCAGTACTTTCCTAAAACGTATTTTTATTGTATTGTTATCTTCAAATTTCAGGATCCTACAGTATGTGAAGGTCATGATGGTTCCACCTTACAAATTTATATCAAATGTAAGCCTTATCATAGTATAAAAGTAAAAACCAGTTACTGTAATATGATGAATCTGATCTAGCTGAAACGTTTTCTGAGATGTAAGGCTGCGTAGTTCAGTGTCACATAATTAAATACCCATCTCAGGCACTGTGTCAGCTCTTTTAGTTATTAGTCTATCTACATACACAATATCAGCAATATCACTTCTGTGAACAGTGGTTTAAAATACCTTGAATCCTAGTCATAGACAAAATTTTCCATTTTTTAATTTGCCCCTTACGTTATTTTAGATTTCAACTCGTGGCTGCCCTGCATTGCGTGAAATTTTCGCACTTTTCTCTTTGGGGAATAATAATACTGGTTGGCTGTACTGGACCAATATGGCGACAGTTGCAAGTAGAAGGTAGATGGTGGTAAGGTTATAAAGTGTAAAATTGTCGTGTGTGGTCGCGTGTGTATGTTAATAACGTTGTTTGTCGTCATATATACATTGACATTATTTAATGGGCATTGTGCAGAATATCCATGCCAATGTAATGTATATATTTTGTGTCCACTGAGCATGTCGTAAGACGTCTCTTCGTCGTGTTGAGGTTAAATTAACCGTAGGAAGTAAAATAAAACATGTATAGAAATTATATCTTGCATTCAGTAATGCATTACTTTAAAAGTGCAAGAGCGTTACAGTGGCATGCAGTCTGCCCATTCACAGTAAATTCAAGAAGCGTGATTATTAAACCATGGAAATATTCTGTATGGACTCCCGGTAGGTTAATCCATCTACATAAGCGCCTGAATGCCGAAAAAACGTTAGTGACAAAAGACTTTTTTGATAACATTCAAGACAAGAGAAAGGAAACATTTTTGGATATGATACATATATTTGAATCGAGAGACGTTCATAGGCGCGGGCACGTTGAATTTATTTATGCAGCCTTACGTCACATGGAAGAATTTGGAGTTAATAAAGACTTAGAAGTGTACAAGTCTTTAATCAATATTTTACCAAAGGGTAAATATATACCAACCAACATCTTTCAAGCAGAATTTCAGCATTATCCCAAACAACAACAGTGCATCATTGACGTGCTAGAGAAAATGGAAGACAATGGTAAGTATCTCTGAAGATACTTTGATGAATTGGATAGGTTTACAGACCGGTGACCACATATGCCTGGTCAGAATTAGAGCTTTGTTTACAGTTAAAGATCCAATGTAAAATGTTCTAATGCCCAAATTGAATTGGGTTTTTATTTGTAATCACATTATAAAAATAAACATTTTGAATTGTAGGATCACTTGCCAGTAGTTTTTAGTAATTCTGTAGCTACTGATTGTTATGGGATGCCATATTTTAATTTCATATAGTATTTAGAATTTCAACAGAATCGTAAAAGAATTTCAAAGAAGAAACCAAAGCATTCTTCATAACCCATCAGTGTATTTATTTATTGATTAAATTTGTCATTATTTTATGTAAGATTCTTATATGTAAGCTAAAATATTCTCATGTATTAGTCTGTTGCTATTAAACAATTACAATATGTTTTACAGCAATTACTGTAACTTAACATTGATTGATTGATTGATTGATTTATTTCGTCACTGTAGATCATTGTACATGATATAGGACAAGTCAAGTTAATTCTGAATATTAACAATTTAATATATGAGTAAGATTAAAATTACAATAGTTACAATTGTTTACAGTTGATTACAATTTAGAATTAGATATTCGTATTTGTGGAGAATTTGATGGAATGAAATTTGTTATGAATCTAATGATGAAATTATGACCATATTAACATTTTGAACCCCAAACTTCATAAATATAATTAACACTTCAGTTCTTACCTCACAGAAAACACATTTGAGCTCCGTTACAAAGGCCAGCCAGTTAATGCTGTTTAGGGAAATAATCACTTTTCCTGAGAATCATATGAAACACATAAGTACAGTCTATGGGCAGAGATTTTAGGGTAAAAGCAGATACAGTCATGTGTCAGACAACCATTTTCCTGAAATCACTCTTCATTTTAAAATATCTGCAGTGTTTCAGCTAATATTTATGTATTAATATATTGCATGATGTTGTCCATCCAAGGTGTGATGCCTGATATAGAAATGGAACATCTCCTTATCAACATCTTTGGAAGACGAGGCCATCCAGTGCGCAAATACTGGCGTATGATGTATTGGATGCCGAAGTTCAAGAACATTTCACCATGGGTGCTGCCCAATCCAGTCCCCAACTGTAGTTTAGAACTTGCAAAGCTGGCATTAGAACGCATGAGTAGTATAGACCTACAGTCCAGGGTGTCCTTATATGAGGTATGTTGTATTTCATGTTGATACCAACATCACAAGTCAGTTCCTGTGCATTATCCCCCCTCCACTACAAAGATTTCTTAATTTATGTAGTTTTTCTTTTTGTTTTTGCTGTGATTGCTGTTATTTTCAAGAATTTTACAGAACTGTATACATTCCTCTTTCAAAGTATAATTGAATTTCAGGCGTGTGATGTGAAGGACTCGATAGACAAAACATGGATAGTGAGTGCACAGTCTCCTGTGCAGAAGGAACTCCTGGATGCACATCCACGTGATGTTTCAATATTTGTGGAGGGAGCCTTTGGAATATGGCTGCGTAATGCTTCAGTAAGCTACTTTATACTGCGTGCAGATCCAAGACCTAAGCCAAAACTACCTCCACAAGACATTGACGGTATGTTTAGCAATATCAATATATAACAAACACTAATGATTTTCATGAACATGAGTCCTCTTACCATATTTTATAAGCAGTACATTTGCTCATACAACACTGTTTTCCCTTGTATCTTATTTTTCTATCATTACTGTTTTATATGGGCCAGTGGGAAGCCTGCAAGCTCTTCTCTGTTTCACAGGCCTTCCTTTTCAGTTTCTTGCGAACTCATTCATCTTATCTTAAGTTATTTCAGTACTTGGCTAGACCTTACTTTAGTAATTAATCTACACAGTAAGTTATCTAAAGCAACAATGCCTCTGACTTGTAAATAAGTTTGTAACGATGGTACATTAGTACAGATATAATGTTTTTGGACATATCCATCGTCCTGTCTTTATCTGTAAAAACCATCCTATTTATTTTTCAAAACACAGCGTTTTGGAGACTGGATCCTGTCTCCATCTTCAGGTAAAACCTACTCAGTTGAGTCTAATCAGCAGAGTTAGTCCCTGTCTTTTTTATAGATAAAGACAGGACGATGGATATGTCCAAAAACATTATATTTGTACTTCTGACCTGTTTGAGAGAAGTCCACTTCAAATCTCAGCCATAGCACCATCCTGATGGAGGGTGTTAGTGGTGTTCCTGTCCTTCCAGGTGGATACTGTAAAAGTACCCTGAAATATCGCATTGCTGCCTCCTTCCACATCTTCCTAATGCATCATTCATTAATCATCCTACCACCCAGCACTACGTAGGTTGAGCTGCTGACAGTGTCACTAAATAAACCATAGGTAAATAAATGAGTAACATATAATGCCCAAATATAGAGCCTTACAAACGTAATCTTCTGTGAGAAGACGGAGTCAGCAGGTTTCTCTGAAACAGTAATGATTACCACAAACTTTTCAGATTGTGTAAACCAGATAATGAAAATAACGGAATTATACAGAACCCCTGACCTGGTAGCAGATGTTAAGTGGAGAATGTTAGGGTGGTTGGGGCTCTTGATTAGACTGGATTGAACAAGGGTCGCTAAGAAAACTTTTGAAATTAAGCCAGGAAGTAGAAAAAGGCCCAGACTGAGAGGGATGGAAGATGAAGAGAATGATTTCTGAGAGTTTAAAGTGAAAAGATGGAGGCAAAAGGTAAATAATAGAGATGAATGGGTGTGTGTTATAGTAATGGAAGTCACAGTTCATACGAACCATAGATTAGTGATTACAATAATGAAAATAAACAAAAAAGAAAACATAAAGACATGTATTTGACAAACATATTTCAGAAAATGACACATTTATATTTCAGATGTTGGTAACTTGAGGATCCTGTTTTTTGAGTACCCCACTGAAAATCGAGCTGTGGTTAGGCGGCCATCAGTTCACGAACAAGAAGATGGAACTATTTTTGCCATGTGTGCGACAGGTACTTCAAGCAGAGATTCTCTTTTGTCATGGATCCGTAGCTTGGAAAAAGATGGTAATCCTGCTTTAGCCGAGGTTCCAGTGCTTTTCATGTCAAAGTCACCACTTGGAGAAGTGGTACCAGTGAGTGAGTGCGATAACGCGGGAAAGACAGAGGATAGGAATATTGAATCAGGGACCGAGAATAGAGACAGTACATAATACTGTGCCTGAAGTAGGGAATATTGTTGTTATATTTATGTTTTCGATTGTTCATAACAAATATTTTGCACAAATTTTCTAGTGATTTATTACATGATTCTTGACACTGATACATATCAAATTGTGGTTGATTGGTTCCTAGTTCCTCCAGGTGTCATCTTTCTCAAACTCAACATACATACATACAGGATGACTCATTTGGAAGAGGTCCCAAATTAATCATTATAAATCACTGTGCATGATGCAACACTAGCCCAGTGCCTGGCAGCCTGATTGGTTTGTGCCAGTTCTGCAATTGCTGAAATTCCTCCAGCCATGCTCGATGCAACATTCATGAACATGGTGCATCATATCAGCCAGTGTTTCCAGGGGGATGGGAACGTCTTTCACACACTTCTCTCCAGATCTACTGAGGTATGTACTCACCAGGTTTCATGTTTGTAGGTTATTGTGTTTATGATTATCCATTTGAAGAACTCCCTCAGTGAATCACCCTGTATAAGCCTGAGGCTTGATATTCTCTAGTTATGTATGTTAATGGTCAAAATTGGTAGCAGTTACAAATAGGAGCAGAATATGGCAGCAGTAAATTTCAGAGGAAGGTATGCTTCTGCCCAAAACTCCATATGGTGAAAATTAAAGGACTCAAGTTTCTAGATCCTGTTGTACAACAGCTTCATACATAGGTTCTGTTAAGCAATTGGAATGGATCTTGCTGAAACCTTAGAATCTGTTTAATTCACATCATTCAGTGTTTAATTAGAGTTTATACACATCCTGTATAAAAATACGTATCTATTTATACAAATATCTGATAATGTATCAATACGAACAAAGATTAAGTAATTCTGTTTTCTTCTGAAACTGCAGCAGTCATAACTGTGCAAAACTTTATTGTCCCAATATGTCTTTATGATGATGTGTCATCTGCACCAACCCTGGGCTTTGTGAGGCTTTTCACTATGTCTTGAAACACTGCAGAGATAGGAGAGTCTGGTATTGTTGCCACACAGTTTTGGCCCTTCTCTGTGCTTAATGCTACTCGTGGATCAATAGGCACACATCCCAGAAATGGGACACCAGCTATATTTGCTAGAGACTGTCCACCTCCACTGGAGAAGATGTTGGTACATTCCTGTTGAATGAAACACAACAGAAAGACTATGACACAAAACTTGATGCCTAATATCTAACATTTTCGCTCTGCATTTAAACATATCAGAAAACATATGCATAACTTAATTCTGGTGTGTTGCTCCTTTCAAAAGTTATGACATTTTATTAAGTATAAAATATGTTTCATTTTTCTGTGCCTTTCATTTTCTTCAAAACATTTTCTTATTCCAGTAAATATTTAATGCATTATGCTTGTGAATCGGCATGTAGTGGCCATTATCGTAATCTGATTTTCACCAAAACTGGAATGTATCAATCGACAATCTTAGTCGAATTTCCCAGTATCAAATTTGATGAAAATCTGTTCATTGGTTCTCGAATTACTACCTGGACAGACAGTGAAACTAATGACCACATTTTTGCAACTTTTCATTGTGAACATGCCAAATATGACTGCTCAGTCTCATACATGAGGTACAGCAAATGTGTTGACATCTTTTCTTTTCTTTCCCCCCCTACACCTTACTGAGGTCTGAAAATATGAGGTAGTGTGTAATATTACAATACATATCTGCTAACTTTGATCTTAAAAAATCCATTCATGAGTTTGCATCTGAACATAGGTAAACTCATGGACTTCTTACACTGCATGTAGGGCAGACAAATCCACTCATGTTTTCAATGACTCCAAGTACAGGTATCCCTGTCTTACGGCAGAAAGTCAGTTCCTTCCGCACATCTTCAATGGCAACTGCCTGGGGGGTTGTTACCAAGATGGCTCCATCACAATTTAGAGTTCTGGCACAGAATAAAGGTATACACTTCAGTGACTGATCTTGTAGTTGGCATGCTATCTAGTATCTATGTATGTACTGGGAGGGGGGGGGCGAATCAGTCTTGTTTGGATTCTTCAGAGAAACAGAACCATTCCAATTGCTGACCTCCTGATATTTATTGGGGTAAAGGTAACGCTATTCCTGTAACAGGCCATGAAGGCCCATAGGGTTGTGACCTGTCGCAGCTCTCACATTTTCTCTACAGTCTGCTCACAGATGGCAATAAGGTTGTCAGCCTTATGCGCCGGTTGCCCTTTAAACCCGGAAAGATTCCTGGTACTCATTTCTGTTAGTGGCTGAATCAACCCCAGGGCCACAGTGCAGCTGGAAGGATTAGGTAAATTGAAAAATTCATCTCATCAGGACTCAAACCCATGACCTTCCAGCTTGTAGCATAGTGCCTCAACTAACTACACTACTGCATACCCCTGATATTTATTTTGGTACTAAGTACAAAGATTATGTCAATTTATGAGCTGACTTACAGGTTCCTTGTAAATTTAAAATGTTTAACTTACAGAAAGTGGGCCTCTACCACTACTGTATATGTTGAAAAAGGACATTCACTACCATGAATCTATACTGGAATTTTTCTATCAAAACTTAATTCTGAACATCTACATTCAAAATAGAAATTGAAGAGAAGTGAAAAACAATTAATAATCACTGTATGATTTGTCCCCTTCAAGCTCTGACAAGCTACACTTATTGTTTCTTTGCATTTGAGTGACATCTGTGGGGTAAAATGACATGTATCCAGTGGCAACAGCGCGTTGCTGCACGCGGTTGAAGAGGCACAGGTAATCAGACTGGCAGTGAAGGTATTAATAGGCTCTGTTTCTTTTGTTTTCTCTTATGTAACCAATAAAGTGGCAAGCTAGGGGACATCAGTTTTTTATCGCCTGTAAGTAATTATAAATTTCGCTAAAGAATACATACTAGTGCTAGGAGAAACAACAAAATGAAGTTTTCGTCACAGTTCATTAAAAGGGCCTCAATCAAAAAGTAGGCATACATTTATATTACTCTCTCTACATGTGAATGAATTTAATCAAAATTATATCCTTCGTTGCTGATAAAATATATCATAGTTTCAATCTTCACACACAGTATCCTTCATTTATAATCGTTTAGTTTCATTTGTATAGGACACCTTCACATAATGTATATTTATGCACATCAAATATGAATCAGAGATATTTCTCTTCTCCACAGCATCCAGAAGAGCTCTGAGGGCAACCCAGCGTCCTATTCAATGGTTACCTAGACTCTTTCCTTAGGACATGAAGCTGACCACTCATCTCTGGCACCTAGATTAAGGATGTGTGGAGCTACACCACCATCCCCTCCCCCCATATATCTGCACAGTGTAATATTTTATCAAGCACAAAGACTTTACAATTTGCCTTATTACTGATCCCAACTCCACTTACTTGAGGTTTTCCATGACCGTTATATGCTCATCTGAAGTTCCAGGTGGAGTGTCGATAATCAGATAGTCTATATCCTGCCAGTATACATCTGTTAGGAACTGCTTTATCATTGCTGAAAATCATGATTACAGCATTAGATTGAATTCTGAAAGGGGTAAGCAGATGTTGATAATTTCCATATGACATAATTGGAAAAGGAAGAAGTAACTGCACCATGTTTCTTCGGACCACGCCACACAACAGCATCATTTTTGTTTTTCAGAAGAAATCCTATTGACATTACTGCAAGATTCTGTTCTTTGTCAGCATACACAGGAACCCATCTGCAATATATTAATATTCCATAAAGATGTTAATATATGACTTTACAGGATTATATTTTGTTCTGGGTTTTATTTTCAATTACCAACCCCCACATAATGATTCTAGTCCACCTGTCACTAAATTTTGGCCCTACAGTTTCCAGCTTTACCATAGATTACTCTAAATTACTTAACACAAATGATTGCCATACTGTAAAAATAAATCAAACTAAAGCTTTAACAAATTACTTGCTCTTAACTAGTATAGAATTACAATTTTAAAAGGGTTGAATACTGTTATATTTGATAAACTGATTTTATAAAAATTCATTCAACAACTTCAGAAAGTTGTGTATGTATGATTGATTTATTTCGTCACTGTAGATCATTGTACATGATATAGGCCAAATCAAGTTAATTCTGAATATTAACAATTTAATATATGAGTAAGATTAAAATTACAATAGTTACAATTGTTTACAGGTGATTACAATTTAGAATTAGTTAGATATTCTTATTTGTGGAGAATTTGATGGAATGAAGATGTATGATCTTGTTCGAAATGCGAACCTGTGAACGAACTGAATACGAAATGGGAGCATTAATCATGCAACCAAAACGTTACGAAAAGTGATGTTATTACCCCTGCGGACATTGATGCACATCCTTATCTTCCAGATTAAGTAGGTACGGTATGCTTGGGCCGCATAAATCAACATCTAATAAACCAACCTAGGGACAGGACATACATTCAGCATTAATGAATCTATTTCTTTAACGTACTTAACCTCACATTAGGCGTTTCATTAAGTTTTACCTTATAACCACAATCTTTGAAAGTTACTGCCAACTGGGTGCTAACGGTCGATTTTCCAACACCACCTTTACCCGACAGGACCAAGACAATATGTTTAACTCCTGATAACATTTTTCTGCAACTTCCCAACCGTCAGTTACGTCGAACTCTCGCCATTGCCGGCGTTCATAACGTGATTACGTACCGTGCAGTCGACGTTAGACAGGTGTTGCAAGTTAATACTGA
Organism: Cryptotermes secundus; assembly: GCF_002891405.2. Lineage (NCBI taxonomy): Eukaryota > Metazoa > Arthropoda > Insecta > Blattodea > Kalotermitidae > Cryptotermes > Cryptotermes secundus. The sequence continues at coordinate 219,649 of NW_019733337.1, forward strand.
ATGAATGATTCCATATATAAATGAGTATACTATAGTTGCGGATATTAGTAGTTATTCATTAAGAATGTGAATTTAATTCGATCGAGGGAGCTCATACTAGCGCTACTGCGCCTAACACCTGCATTGGCCACGGATTAAAAGTGTAAAGCTGTGGAACGAGGGGCACAACTTGCACAACCATGTTCTGGATAGTAATAATCCGTGAGAGCAGCAAGATCCAGCAATGAAATGCCGGAAAAAATAAGTTAGTGGATATGTGTATGTGCTTGTAAACAACATAATGATAAATGTAATTTGATAAAGGGTAGTGTTTAATACTGTCAGGTATAATGGTAAGTCAAACTGTGTTTATAAGACATTTCTGAACTGTTTCTAGAACTGTATCATTCAATTTTACCAGGTATTTATCCCAATTATTTCATTATAAATTGTAATAATGTTGGGAACGAAGGTTTGTTCACCCGTTTAAATAACAAATTAACTCAATGGTATAGGTCGTCATTTGAGATCTAATTGTTACTTACCTGGTCAAATAATTTTCTACGTTTACAGATGTAGGGGTGCATCAGCCTGTGTAAAGAAGCTCGGCATTTGACCCTATTCCGAGTTGCTTATTTTTGAACTGGATTTCAGCATATTTCTCAAGGATCCACTTTGGTATTGTCTTTCCATAATTCAGCCTAAGTCACCAAAATTATGTATTCTATTGAGATTTTCTGACGAAAATGTATATATTTTCATGCATCATGTCTGCCTAACATTTTTCTGAGTTCTTTCGATAAAATTAACCCGTAATAAGAAAGATCTGTCTGTTGCTCCTTACACTTTATGTCTGAAGGTTATGTATAGATTAAATACAGTATTGGGAGTTGACACTAAATGTTGTCAAGAAAATGAATTTATTGTCTGTAATGGACGATTGTGAACTTTACATGAAGACCAAATTAAATTTAATCAGATTATTTTAAAATTGCTCATTTATAAGACATTCAGTGATGACAATACATATAAATTGTTAATATCTGCAACTTTCATTGGGGACATTTTTGATATGGTGAATATTTAATGAAATGCAAAGAAAAGTGGTGTAATCAAATTCTAGCTTGCTGACTGCACACCTATCCACAATTAATGTTGAAATATGTGTATCATTAATTGTGCTTTCAGGTCCATCTCTAAATTCTCCACTCTCTTGACTTTTCAGTTGCCACATGTTCAGATTGCTATGGACACTGGAAAGTGAATATTTCCAGTTATCTTATTGCCATTCTTATTTCAGATTTTGTCACGATCAAAACCAGCGACAGGTCAAGGTCAGGTGGCACAAAGTCAACAGACGCAAGGCCGGAAGCAAGTACCAAAAGTTGAAGACTTCCTTGCCACCAGAGACTACACAGGAGCTCTTACTGTGCTAGAGGTTCGGAGGGTTACATAACACTAGTTTTCTTGGAGATGCTAGATTTCACAGCTAAATGTTGAATCCTCATTTTACCTCACTGTGGACTGTGACAGTGAAGAGCATCAAATTGTAAATCTGTTCAGTCTCGACTCGTTCCAACTTTTCACTGCATTAAATTAGTAGTATATTATTGTTCTGACGTTAAGGACATGGAATAATTGATCATTTTTCTTTCATTATTACTGTACATAATGGCATGTGGGACAACCCCAAATTGGTGTATAAGTTTAAGGAAGACCACTGGAAGTTAGCATGAAACTACAGTGGACCACATGGACTAGTTAGTGCCTGACACTAAGGCAGAGTAAAGTTGGCGCTGTACTTAATTAATTAGGCACTATGCCAAGAAGAAGTATTGGTTGAGCGGATGTATAGATCCATGTATTCTTGACCTCCGCAATAGTTTGAGACAAGTGGCCAGCTTCATGCCCTGGCTGCTTTACCCCATTTTGCTTTTTAGTTTGGAGCTGGTAAAGGAAATGCGGAAACGGAAATGTGGATCGGTTACTGTGCATTCCATCTTGGGGATTACAAGAAGGCCATGTCGGTGTATGAGGCGCTCAGCCATAACAAGAATCCTCCAGAAGGTGTCCCAGTGAATCTTGCTTGCTGTTATTTTTATTTGGGCATGTATCCTGAAGCTGATAGGGTGAGTATTAGCCTGAATCATGTGTTTATTCTGCTGTAAGAAACATCACTAATGCCTGAATCATATCCTAGCCAAACCAGTTTCTTAATAACTTCTGCTGAAAATCTCCCATATCAAATAAATCTGTCCAGTAGTTTAGGCATCAATATTAGGTCACAGACAGACATGACCTCCACACAAGACATTTCATTTTGCTTTGAAAGAATGCCTAGTAAATATGGACTGCTTGCAGGAAACCTGCAACAGGAAGATAGCTCTACTGTACTACACAGTTAGGTTACTTGCCATAATTATTCAGAGCAGATTAATGCTTGGGATGATTGTACCACTTCAGACACTGCAGAAGGCAGTGAAGTCCCGTCTGAAGACTCGACTACAGTTTCACCTTGCGCACAAGCTGGGGGACGAGAAGAAGCTGATGGAATATCATCAGGAACTTGAAGATGTGATAGAGGATCAGCTGTCTCTGGCATCAATACATTATCTACGATCTCACTATCAAGAGGCCATTGACATCTATAAACGCATCTTGCTGGATAACAGGTACAGGCCATCTTATTGCACTGTGCCCCTGTACCATTTCTACGTTTTTTACTCTGCCTGATGTATATCTGTGTGTGTGCATGCGTGCGCATGTGTGTGAGTGCACATGTCTGCCTGTCTCAGTTCATGTTATGTATTATGTTTCTATTATTTAACATTTCCCTTCCTTTTTATTAGTTTTAGCCTCTTGTCCTCAGTGCACTTCCCTTCTTCCCAATTACCAGGATGAGAAAGAGAAGAACAGTGAAGTGTTTCTCGTAAGTCCGCTTCCCAGAAATTGGTAATTTTTTTACGGTTGTCGTGTTTCTGCATAATGTACCGTATCTGCATCTACTTAGTGCTTATACAGGCAGAGGAGAAGTACACACTTCATTGATCTGTTTGATGCCATGAGGGAGTAAAGTTCCTTCACACAAACTCCTTGATATTTAACCCTTGAAAGCGCACTGGTCACTATATGTACCACCTACTTTACCATTCAGCAACTCTGCACTTTATTCATAGAATATATTTACGTGTTCCATATGATTCTGGCAATAAGAAGTGATTGTTTTCCTAAACAGCATTAGCTGAATGGTTTTTGTAATGAGACATAATTTATAGGAACATAATTATTGAATGTTTACAAGGACAAAAACAACGCCGTCCAGTGTGACTATTTAAGTTTTATCACTTGAAAAAAAAAGTTATTTTTTTCTCAGGAACAAAACAGGATCCAGTAACATACAACAGGAAGACAGTCTGGCAAAATAAAAACATGAATAAAGTCAGTTTCTGTCTATAATGCAGGGAATACTTGGCACTGAACGTGTATGTCGCTCTGTGTTACTACAAGTTGGACTACTATGACGTATCACAGGAAGTGCTTGCTGTGTACCTGCAGCAGTTCCCAGACTCGGCGATTGCCATCAACCTGAAGGCTTGTAACCACTTCCGTCTGTACAACGGCAAGGCTGCTGAAACTGAGATGAAATCCCTTATGGTAAATCTCGTATTGTACTGCTGTTCTGTGATAGGGATTGTTCAGTTTGTTTGAGTTTAACTTTCACAGAATGTAACAGCTGATATTGTCTGTCTGTAAATTTCAAAAACCTCTGCCCTGGCAGAACACAGTTTTATGAAATTTAAGATTGATATCCAAAAATTATGATTAAGTGATAACATTCTGGCTTTGTAGTCATGAGGTTCTCGCATCATATCTAAGTTCAGAGACAACATATCCTGATTTAATGTTCGTGGTTTTCCTCAGTCCTTCAGGCAAGTGACAGGATAGTACCTCAAATTATGCCCCAACCACTTCCTACCACATTCATGAGTACTTATCACAATATTTACTTCATTTGCTGTACAGTCCTCTAAGAACATGGGCTCCTTTACAATGCATGCCATTTTTCTGTGTTAATTGCCTCTTGCTGGGGGCACACGGTAGCATGGTTGACGCACTATGCTACAAGCTGGATGGTCACGGGTTCGAGTCCCAGTGAGGTAGATTTTCTCAATTTACCTAATCCTTCCAGCCGCACTGGGGCCCTGGGGTTGACTCAGCCTCTAACAGAAATGAGTACTGGTAATCTTCCTGGGCAGTAAAGGGCATCCACCGCATAATGCTGACAACCTTACCACCATCTGTGAGCCAATTGTCTCGAGAAAATGTGGGAGCCTCAACGTCTTGCGACCCTATGGGCTTTCACAGCATGTTACAGGCATAGCTTTACCTTTAATTGCCTCTGTCTTTTCACGTCAATCTCTCATAAATCATTCTGTATATCTTCCATCCATCTCAGAGTGGGCACTCTGACTTTCTTCTTCTGGCTTTCAGAAATTTCCTTCATCCTACCTAATGGTATTTTATAATGTAACATATTGAGATCTTTGTTAAAAACACATTAATAAATAAATAAATACTAATGTAACATCCATTGAGAATTCACGGCAAAGTCACACACTTGTTATATAATCTCTCATACTTTTAAGTTGTGCTGTCTCTTGTATTCTCGTTACTAAATGATACATCAAAACTGATGTTTAATGCCCGCCTCCTACAAGTAATACACACAAATAGTGAATCATGTAGTATACTGCACTTGACACGTCCACATCAACACATCTCAGTGCTCAGAATGCACGCAACACTGCAACAAATGAGTGGCTACTACAGGGGTTACTTACATTCATGCAACATGTTAACACTCGACATTTCGTTGCTATAGTAACCTGAAATGATACAGTATGTGCTTACAAAACATTCTTATGATCCTGATACTGGTAGCACAAGGATAGAAGCAGAGGACATGTGTAAGAAAATGGACAGATAGACAAGATGACAACTTGTATCTCAGTCCCAACCCTTACAAGAGGACATGAGATGTTTCCCTATAGTTTGAGTTCAGTGTTGCAGTATAACAAGATGGTTGCAACCTTCTAACAAATTATGTTATAGGATCAGAGCTCATCGTCATTTAGTTTTGGACATGACCTGATTCGTCACAACCTAGTGGTGTTTCGGGGGGGAGAAGGTGCTCTTCAAGTGCTCCCTTCCTTAGTGGATGTTATTCCTGAAGCTCGACTCAATCTTGTCATCTACTACCTCAAACAGGTGAGGTTTGTTTACTTGTATGGACCATATGCAGATGGCTATTTAATATCTATACCCACTGAAGTGAACGCCATTGCCAAGCCACGTTCTTGTCTGTGTTCTCCATAGTTATTTGCTTCATGTTATCATGTTAAGTAAGTCTCATAGTAGAGGCTTCAAGTGTCGCCTCCATCGGCATTCTCGTGAACTAGTTCCATTGGACAAGGAGTAGAAACATACCTAAGCATTTTATATATATATAATCCATCTTCTTATGTTATTTTATGTATAAGAGCTGGGATAGCACAGTCAGCATAGCAACTGGATGACCAAGGGGTCAGAGTTCAAGTCCTGGTAGGGTCAAGAATTTCTATTCTCCATCTATCTAGATCAGCTCTGGGGCTCACCCAGCCTCGTGTTGAATGGGTACCAGGGGCTCTTTCCCCGGGGGCTAAAGGACTAGGGGCATGAAGCTGATCACTCATCCCCAACTAGTGCTGAGGTCAAGAAAATGTGGATTTATACATCCACTCCCCCATACGCCTTCATGGCATAGTGCTTAATTAGTTAAGCACAGGGACAAATTTACCTTTATGTTATTATATGTCTTTTCTGGTATAGTTGCTTTCTTTTGTAGGAAGATGTGCGGGAGGCATACCAGTTGATCAAGGACCTGGAACCAGCTGTACCACAGGAATATATTCTGAAAGGCGTTGTCAATGCTGCCATGGGCCAGGAGAATGGTTCAGTATGTACCCTGCCTCAGATTATAGTTGTCTTGTTTTTCTCCAATGTCTTTTTTTCACAACTGTGAAATTGAATTCTTTTACACAGTATAATATCACTGACTCTCGTGAACATTGTAATGAATCTTTGGCTCCCACGTTTAACTGAATGACCACTAGTTTCTCAAGAATGACATTACTCCATGAAAGTCGGTGGTTAGTTGGATGGATTTGAGGTCCTATGGCAGTGACCCTGAAAAGTAAAATTGTCTGTGTTGTAATGACATGTGGTTTAGAAAGAGCCTGACGTTTTTGAGAAAGATTTTTTACGTAAGGAAAGTAGATATCCACTTTTGCCTTATATCACTGCATTTCATAACATACCCCTTGACAGTTGCAATTTAAAGAAAGAAAGTCTTCATATACTAGCGATGCTACTGTTGATCTTGATTACAGAGAGAACACGTGAAAATAGCCCAACAGTACTTCCAGTTGGTTGGCAGCAGTGCCAGCGAGTGTGACACCATTCCCGGTCGTCAGTGCATGGCTTCATGCTTCTTTTTGCTGCGTCAGTTTGAAGATGTTCTCTTATATCTGAGTTCAATTAAGAGCTATTTCTTCAATGATGATAGTTTCAACTTCAACTTTGCTCAGGTTTGTCTGTTACATAAATAACCAGAATAGAAACTTCAGCATTTGGTGGCAGATTATTTTCCAGCGTTCTAGAGTTGAAGTTAAGAATGCATCGAATCCTTCCACCTCTCCCCTTGTTCACTTTCGTGGCATGCAGGTGACTTCCAGTGCTACTCTTTATCTTTGTTGCTTCCCCCTTCCATCCACAGCATGTAATGTACACAGTTCTGGTCCTTTTATCCAAAAAATAAAAATAATACAGACCAACCCCCCAGTGCTTTCTCAAATGACTTTCGAGCTGTGACAGATGCGGGTCATATGAAAGACTGCCGCATCCCCTAAACAGCAATATGTCACTCTTGATGCCAGAAATTGCCAGAAAAGCTGTAATAAATGACCAACAATGTGTCAGTCCCTTTGGCTTTGACAATTTTAATGTGAGTACCCCAAACTGGTCTAATTGGCTCGTGGCATTCAAACAGCTAAGTCTAAATTATGTAGCTGTTTAATTTGTCTGATATAATAACTTAAAAAGTCCACACTTTCACAAGTTTCTGACTGTTGACTTATGAACAGTATTTTATACAAAATGTGTAGGTTTCTGTATAATACATCTTTCCTGTACCTGGTTCAAATGGTTCATTTGTTCCCACATTCTAACCAAATTTTAATTTAAAAATTTTTTTTTTTTCCATATACGTAGCTTCCATGTTGTTATTTTACATCCTCAAAAGAAAATACCTTAACAGTTCTATATTTTTTAAAGATCTGTAACCATACCTCATTTGGGAACCATAAAGTAATTAAGGCAACTGACACTCCCGCCTCAGAAATTGCACATTTTGTTATAACTAATTGTAGGAAATTAGGATTTATATCATTTGTGTGACCTCAGATGGCATAATGTGAAAATCACTCGACTGGTTCTAAAGTTGAAGTAGTGAGCACACAGACATAGATACACATGGACAGAGGGGTGATCTCATAAGCCCACTTTTTCCCTCTGCAGTAGGCTAACAATCATATTCCTGCATTTTCAGGCCCAGGCAGCCAAGGGAAACTACAAGGAGGCCGAGGAAACTTTCCTAATGATTCAGAATGACAGGCTGAAGAATGACTATGTGTACATCAGCCATTTGGCTCGATGCTGTAAGATATTTTCTTGGTATTGTAATTTTGCAGAACCTGATTTTCAGTCTTAAGTGTGTACTGTCTGCAGTGTAACCCCCATTCACCCTTCTTCAGTTGATGGTTATCCAGTTACAATGATCCCAAGTCAGTAGTGTCAATATTAAGTTTCCTACATTTATGTTCAGTGTTTAGATCCACAGCTTGTCACAGAAACCTCGAATGGGGGCCTCCTCTTATTCACATATTGGTAAAACGGCAGTGGGTTTTCCAACGACTTGTAAATAGTTACCTGAACATCTGGGTGTGAAACTTCATTCTCACATTAAGGGAAGAATGTAGACTGAGGGTGTTGAGAATATATTGACCTTGAAGCGACAAAGTATAATAAGGAGCTTCATAATTTTTAGTTCTTGCCAGATATTATTTGAATCATCAAGACAAGGATGATAAGATGAGCAGGACATGTAGCATGCATGGGAGAGAAGACACGTCAATACAACATTTTCATAGGAAAGAATCAGTAGGAAAACATTGTAGCTGGAATGATAATATTAAACTGGATCTTAAAGAAATAATATGGGGAAGTGTGAATTGGACACATCTAGTTCTGGGCAAGATCCAGTATGACAGGCTCTTGCAAACTTTGTATTGAACTTTCAGGTTGCCATAAAATGCTGGGAATTTCTTGTCTAGCTGAGCAATTGATAGCCTTTCAAAAAAAAACTCCATAGAGTTAGTTGCTTAATCAGTAAGGCAGTCAGCCACAAACTTAGGCTTCAGACAGTTAATTTGCAGCCTGTGTGTTTATGTGGAAACAGACATAATGAACAAGAAACCTCAGCACGCGTGGGAACTGTACCTCAAGATGGAGACATCAGCCGAATCGTTCAGTCTCTTACAGCTCATTGCTAACGACAGTTACAAGATGGGCCAATTCTGGCATGCTGCAAAGGCATTTGACATGCTAGAGAGGTTGGATCCCAGCCCTGAGCACTGGGAAGGGAAGCGGGGAGCATGCGTTGGGGTGTTCCAGCGAATTGTTGCAGGTCAGCAAAACAAGTGAGTATAGCACACCTCTTATCTCCATGTATTCATGCCCCATGAAAACTTCCATTTTAAAGAAATGTTATTTTGAAGGCAATCAGAGTTAAGATGGGATGTGTCAAGATCCGAAAGACTATAGTTTTTAAACCAGCTGCTGATAGAAACTCAGCTCTTTTGTATCGAAAGCAAGTATTCTCAAATCTCTGTTTCCACTGTTTCTGCAGGGAGCTGCTAACAGAAGCAATACAACTGCTGAGGAACACAGCCAACTCACAGGTCGAACAGATAATCCGAGTCATGAAACGTTGGGCCAAGGACAACCGCATAAATATCTAGATAAGTAGCACTCAATATGCTGTGCGTCATATGGCATACATTCTGCAAATCCTTACTCTATTATGTGAGTCTTTAAATCTACCAATGCAATATTTTGTTTACTATTTATTTTTACTAGTGTTTATTTGTACATACTGATTTATTGTTTGCACATGACTATCATGGGATATGCGGTAGTGTAGTTGGTTGAGGCACTATGCGACAAGCTGGAAGGTCACAGGGTCAAGTCCCAATGAGGTCATTGGATTTTTTCAATTGACCTAATCCTTCCAGCTGCACTATGGCCCTGGGGTCGACTCAGCCTCTAACAGGAATAAGTACCATAAATCTTCCTGGGGATAAAGGTTGGCCGGCAGGTAAGGCTGACAACCTCACCGCCATCTGTGAGCCTATTGTCTAGAAGATGTGGGCCCCTCCACCTCTCACAACCCTATGGGCATTCATGACCTGTTACAGGGATAACTTTATCTTTTACATGACTTTCACATTCTGTAGATATATATTGCCTTGGTGTTATGATCTCATACCGTCCACCATATGTAGAAATTTGTCGAGTTATAGGTATATTTTAAGGTACTATTAAAATCAACACATGTGTAAAGACTTGCGATATATACCTTCCTTGATTTATGAGAGAGATAAGGAGGTAAATGAATATTGTAGTAACCTTTATCATCAGTGCATCACACTGTTTACAATATAAGTACCGTTACTCAATTAGTTAAAAGTCCAACCGCCAGCATCACCTTATTCCCTGGTGATGAAGGTTAATGTGAATGTGCTGTTTGTTAGTGAAATATATGTTATATGTGATTAAAGTTTCAGTTTACTTTGTACATTTGAAGAGATTCACTCCAAGTAAAGTTGGACTGGCACCATGTTTGTTTATGAATCTTGGCCTTCTTGTGGAGGTGTAGCTCCAGTGTTTGTTAACCATCAGCACTAGCTGGAGGTGAGAAGTGAGCTTCACGCCCTAGCTGCTTTGTCCTCCAGGGAAAGAGCTACCAGTATTAAATGGGCAGGAGACTGTGTGGGCCCCAGAGTCAGCCTGAAGTACAGTGAAAAGAAAAAAAGCTACACTTCTGCCAGGAATCATACCTGATTCTCCAGTCATCCTACCCTACACCTGAGCTACCTACAATCTGAATTGTATTGAATTGTTTGTATGCATAAAAATAAAATAATCTGCAATTTTTGCTGCAGTCACTTCTTATTTTATGATGAATTTTGGAACCCTTCTTCTATTTCAGCTTACACCCCTCATCTAGTTAGTAGTGGACCTAAGGCTCTGAAAAGATGTCCATTGTGTCCTCATAATAACATTGGCATCCATCTCTTATATATGTACAGTTTATGTGTAATGTAATTTTGACATGTTTATCTGTGAAAGAGTTTGAGGGTGTTTCAGATTAAGGTGTTGAAAAGAATATTTGGACATAAGCAAGACAAGGATTTGAGAGAAGAACTCAGAAAGCCTTCTTTTTTGTTATACAGATTTCTAGTCTCACAGATATATTATTTTGGTTGTAATTTTAATCGTATTTTATTTATGTCAAGAACTCCAGTACACATCATATTTGTGTTGTAGTTGTCAGATGTAACGTCAAATTCCTGCACTGCTAATTGTTTACATACAGACAGTATTTTGAACATAATTTGTAGGTGCGTTTGTGATCTATCTCCACAGCAAATTTCACATGCCGAGATCTAGTGATTCATTTGTTGGTGCTAGTATAAAGGAATTCATGATCTGAATATTAAGTTCCAGAATGGAAGTGGGATACAGTAACAAAAAAGGACATAGGACCAGTGTAAAGAAGATAAACCTATTTGAGAAATAAAGATTTTTATCAGTGGGATTACACATTTTGTGATATGGTACAGCAATACAGTGTGGTAAATAAATCATAATGATAACACACTTTTAATCACCTTTTGTTACATTTTGAAACCCAGCTTATTTCATAAAATTTGCTCACTATTATAAATATGTTTTTCTGTATTTCTAGTTTTTTAGAAAGTGTTAGAAAATATATTTACTAAAATCACATATTTTTAGTGACACCGTCCGATAAGAATAAACATTCTCATTTTCAGTTTTCTTCCTTCGCCAAAGTTAGTTTGTTGGTGTGTTGTTGTTTCAACAACTTTATTTTGTGTTGTTGCTGTAACAGAGGGCTATAAATATGCACTTTTGTTTCCTTATAATTGTGTTTTGTGTTTGGCTGTTACAAAGTCAGTACTTTCCCACCATAATTAATAGGTAAAAGATTTGAGGTTTTCAGAAATAGTAGAGGTTAATGTTGTGGTCTTCTGAATTATGAAGTCTTGTACTCTCTTGGGTGGATGCTAAACCTACTGCCTTCATCTTCAGGGTGAAAGTTTACATCATAACCCCAAGAGACCACAATTTGAAAGCAAGTTAAGAATGCATTTATATTTATCTTTGATGTGATTCTGTTCTCCAAAGTTTTGAGAAGAAGGCAGTATTCATATTGCTGCAAGTGAAGTGGTCATCTTTTATTGAAATGCAGATAGAAATAATTGAACAGTTTCCCCTGTTTTTCTGTGATTTTCAGTTAAGAGGCAGTAATTTTGATTTCTACTTACAGTTTACAACATATTGCACATTTTGGGGGGTTATGTGTGGCTATTAACATTTTTTGTTCAACGAAGATGAGATGGAAAAGGCATGTAGCATGAATGGGGAGAAGAGTAATGCATATAGGATACTGGTCAGAAAGCCAAATGGAAAGAGACCACCTGGAAGACCAAGGTGTAGGTGGGTGGATGACATAAAATGGATTTTAAAGAGATGGGATGATGTGGATTGGATTGATCTGGCTCAGAATAGGGACCAGTGGAGGGCTCTTGTAAACGCGGTAATGAACCTTCGGGTTCCATAAAATTCTTGGTAGCTCTTAAGTAGCTGCACAATTGGCAGCTTCTCAAGAAGAGCTCAGTGTTACAATTTTTTGTAATTAACACCTTTGTTTGGAAGACAAAGATTAACAGTTGTAACTTTGTTTTCTGCAGCATAGATGATTTCCTGAGAACAACTTTTTGAGGTGCATGTGGTTTTTACAAATCAGTGATTTGGTTCTTATTTGTGGAAGCGTAAGGTAACATTTTTGTTACTCATGGTAGATATATTTCCTGTGAGCATAATTTTTATGTATTCATAGCTAATAGTGTTTACGGAAAAAAGAAATATTTTTAAGTAGTTGCCCCTTCCACTTTTCTTTTTCCAGCATGTAGAAGATAGTATTTTCTGTAACATGTTCTTGAATACCTGTTGAGAGTACTGAAAAATTGTTTATTGCAACACAGTAGTGAAAGTAAACATTTAGCCCTAGGTTATGCGTCTCCTATATACCATTTAGAATGTGAAATGCTGAGTATTGTGTGAGAATGACACTTTCAATGAATTTTCTATTTGTGGGGGCTTGGGTTCTTTTATATAACGGTTTAGTTTATTTTGCAAAAAAAAAAAATGTAGCAATACTATTCGGTATCATTACCCCCTCTTAAAGCAGAAAAAAACACTGCCAACATTTTCTCCATTATAGCATATTGCGGCAAAACGTGACATGTTTATTAAATTTTAATGTGAAAGTTTGATGCACCTCCCCCCCCATCAGCTGTCAAACATCAGGTAAACCAACTATTAGTATAAATTCATTCATAATATGTCATCCATTGTTATTTGTAAACATGTTGGTTATCGCGAGGGAAATTTTTTTAAGTCCATTTTCACGGAATAATCACGCTGATATTGGCAGTAGATTCATGCTGTTCTGTTGTTTCACATTATTTACAGTGATTGGGTGTGTTCGGTTTTGTGTAGGCATACTGGTGTGGAAGCGCGTGAATCGTGTTACAGCATTGATGTCAATATTGAATTCTTTTTTACCGAAGAAGTGTTCGTGGAATACATTTTACGGTCGAACGGTCTTTTATAACTGGATAAACAATCCACTTTAAAACTCTCGTATTTCGTGTAGTGGATTTGCTGTTTGTGAAGTAGATTGTGTTTTGTTTTGGATGTCCCTAACCTAGGAATTGAAAAACCTCTGCAGCGACTGTGTTACACGATGTGATGTTAACCTGAATCCTGTGACATTGAAGTTGATATGAACAAGTCTTGAAAACTAAGGTAAATATCAGTAATGATTTAAATAATGCATCTGAAGGAGAACCTTTTGTGTTATTCTTTCAGTGATTGTTGTATCTAACCTCGCGTAGCTGCGTATAACAGTTATGGTTTAATAGGCCGCGCCATACATAGCTCAAGCGGTTAGTCGTTGGCTTCCCACCTCGGTGGCCCGGGGTCTGGTCAAGTGGGATTTGTGGTGGCCAAAGTGGCTCTGGGGCAGGTTTTCTCCGAGTACTTCGGTTTCCCCTGCCAATCTTCATTCCACCAGTTACTCCACAATCACCCTCACCTATCACCTGGGGCTGGTACAATAGGCCAGAAGTGGCCGCAGTACAAGGGACTTAGTCCCACCCGACTAGCAATAAAAAAATATGGTTTAATAAATTCAGGGTGTGCCCTTGGCCTTACAGTGCCTTAGGACGGTTGTTTCCGAACTATACCTAATGGAGCCCCGTCAAGTTAGCAAAGATTTCAATCGCGCCTTCCTGCCTTAATGTGTGCGTGCGTGCAAAAAACAGCCTTTTTCGTGTTTAAAATAAATATGGTTTAAGACTTTTTATAAATATTTATCAAGGTGTTAACAAATGTTATGATATTACAAGGATTATAATCCAGTTTTACTATATTACTACTTCCCCTCAGGACATCCCCCACCCCTAACCGAGGGGCTCTTTGAAAGCAATGCCTTGAAACGTGAAACAAGCGTTCCCTATACCAGCACATGTCGGACCTGGGAATCTGCTCTGTAATGATTCCGTTTAAATGACGTTCTATCACTCTACTGGTCTGCAACGTCTACCCACTTCTGAAAAGCAATTTCCACTCTGTATAATTCAAACGCCGATCACAGCGGCCGCGCGGTCTAAAGTAAGAAGAACTGTCTTGGCCCCCTCAGACAGTGGGATCGTGGGTTCGAATCCATCTCGAGGCATCAATGTGTGTGTGTGTTTGTTCTGTGTGTAGGTAGCGTCCTTGCGGCGGGCTGATCCCCCATGCAAGGAGTCTACCGACTGTGTAGAAAATCAAGAAAGTGAAAAGGTGGCCAAGGTCCAACAAAGGACTGTAGAGCCGTAGATAGACATAATGCAAGCATGAACCAGATATAGCGAACGTGATGAAATCAGGCCGCTTCGGGTGGCTGAGACGCCATTTTAGAATGCAGGAACCCTTACAGGAAGTTAACCGTACATAAACCAGAGGGTAAAAGGTAAAGCTGTCCCTGTGCTTAACTAATTAAGCACTACGCCTTGAAGGCGTATGGGGGAGTGGATGTATAGATCCATATTTCCTTGACTACGGCACTAGTTGGAGGTGAGTGGTCAGCTTCACGTTCCGGACGCTTTACCTCCGGGGAAGGAGCCCCCGGTACCCATTGGATATGAGGCTAGGTGCACCCCAGAGCCGCTCTGGACGATATGGAGAAGAAAAAATTCTGACCCTACCGGGACTCCTACTCCTGAGCCGTCCAGCCCGTAGCCAGTCGCTGTACGGCTCACTGGCCAGAGGGTGCAGGACGAGTAAGCAGACCTGCTTTCAGGTGGGCGCTAGGAACGGTACCAATGCGGAGCAGTCATCACGGACTGTACCGCCCCCAGAGGAAGATAATGCATCGTCTTCTCATGGTGATGCAGTGTGTGTGTTTAGGTGAGCCTATGTTTGCCGAGTTCCTCCCTTACTACGCAAAAAATTGAAACTTTTTTATGCCAGTCTGCTTATAAGAACCACGGAGCTTTCGGTATTTCATTCTGATGGAGAAATAAATAAAGAGCACATCCTCCCCCCCCCCCCCCC